>NW_028155819.1:7500-27500 GCF_963454915.1 Gymnoscopelus microlampas | reverse complement strand
GCCTGTTACGTTATCATGGGACTCCACAATGAGTACTAGGAGAAAAAAACAGACTTTACATTTGTTAAAATAGGCGAATTTGGGCTATCCACGATCCTCCTCTAGTGCCAACGGTGGGGGTTGATAGGGGGATCTGTGGAGTAACGCGAGTTTCATTTCTACGTTGGTAAGTGATTTGACACACATCAAACATAACACTTAAAATGACCGGAATTCTCCTTTAAAGGAGAATTCTGCACAACGTTTTTCTTACCTTTAATATTATGTCATGATATCCTAGGACGAATGGTAACAGTAGAAAAAATACATAACTCCATCCCGAGTCCACCGCAGCTAAAAACCCAATGCCTATGGGACTGGTGCTAGTATTTTAATAGCTTCTTTTTTTTTTCAGACCCTTACAGGTCTGTAACTCTGAGAGTGTACACATGATGGAACCAAATGGACCCTTACAGGTCTGTAACTCTGAGTGTACACAAATGGAACCAAATGGACCCTTACAGGTCTGTAACTCTGAGTGTACACAAATGGACCCTTACAGGTCCATTTGGTTCCATCATGTGTACACTCAGAGTTACAGACCCTTACAGGTCTGTAACTCTGAGTGTACACAAATGGAACCAAATGGACCCTTACAGGCAGTGCTTAATTTGTGCCGGAGCAAGCCGGAGCTAGCTCCGGAACCTCTTTGATTGGTACCGGCACCTTTTTGTTTGGACCCGGCACCTCTTTGATTGGATCCAGCACCTTTCCTGTCAATGAAAATCTATAAATAAACTGTGTTTTTATCTCTGTTCTCTCTGTGTTTTATTTCTCTCTGAAGTGATGCCTTTTTGCTTATTTTTTATGCATTTAAATAAAAAAAATAAAAAAAACGGGGGGAAAAAGTGATTTACGGAGTCCCGTGTCACACCACACAATGCGTAATGAGTAGTTTTGTTTCCGCACCGGCACTGTCCGGAGTGTCCGCACTCAAGAGGTAAACAGGTGGTTTACGAGCGAGCGTTAGCCTACTGCTCAAAAAGACAAACAAAACGGTTAACTTTTTTCAAACCAGTAGGAGTGAAGTAAGAAGTAGGAATATGGAGGAAGCGGGCTCTATGGATGTTGTGTGGGCGGTTTTCAACAGATAAACTGAAAGGTAAGAATACGTTGTTTATTGCTATTTTCTGTAGTGCAGTGTTTTGATTGGGAACGATGGTTGTGCTGTGAAATTATGAGTGTTTGGCAAGTGAAAACGTGTGGAGTTGTATGGGCTGCAGTCGCTGCACTGTGGGCATAATGCGTTGCTGTTAACCGTAGGCTATAGCACCATGGACAGTCAGTCAGCGAGCGGCGCTGTTTTGTGTGTGTGTGTGTGTGTGTGTGTGTGTGTGTGTGTGTGTGTGTGTGTGTGTGTGTGTGTGTGCAATTGCTGCGCGATTGACAACGCGTCACTCAGTTTAGGGCTTTATTTTTAAAATAAAACTTTCAGTCCTAATTCAATTCCCCTCCATTGAATGGAAACTACATGGAGTGAGAACAAGAGAGCCTGTTAGAGAGACAGGAGGGGAGACCTTTGTCTTGTGGTGACGTGACGTTACAATTTACATGAGAAGACAGTCGGTCAACACCTCTGTGTGAATAAGATTACTGTGTCTAAATGGGCAAGCATATGATTCATGGACAAAACACACAAGAACATGACAAACTAGAAAAAGTGCTCCTCGGAGCACTGCAGGTCAGGTAGGTTACTGTGGCCTCCTGGTGGCGCTATAATATGCCAATGTGAAAAGGGTGGCATTTATTTTTAGGCCTTTCACGGCAATCAGACCCTGCATTCATGATTTGAGGCATTTTGTTCCAAAAATGTGTTTTGTTAAATTAGACCTGCTGGTGGCGCTATAACAGGCCAATGTGAAAAGGGTGGCATTTGTTCCTCGGCCTAGTGGAATGTGCGTGTCAAATTGCACGGCAATCACACACTGCGTTCATGATTTGAGGCATTTTGTTGAAAACGGACCTATCCTGTAAACTTTGTAAGTCAATGCTAGCCAATTAAGATGGAATATGAAATATCGGACACATCCGTCTTGATGACATGACTATAGAGATACTGTGTACCGATTTGTGTGATTTTTGGACAGAATGTGAAGGAGTAAGAGCAAAAAATGTGTTTTCCAAAAGTCGGCCTCCTGGTGGCGCTCTAAAAGGCAGATATGAAAAATGCAGACCAAAGGTTGTTCCTTGGCCTCTAGGGAGAGTGCGAGCAAAGTAAAAACGTGAATCGGCCTGTTATAGCGCCACCATGAGGCTGATTTGAAAGTTTTGAAGTGGCATTTGTTCCTTGGCATAGTGGGAATGTGCGTGCACAATTTCACGGAAATCGCATGCTACGTTCATGATTTGAGGCATTTTGTTCAAATTGGGCCAATCCTGCAAACTTTGGAAGCCAACTTTAGCCAATCAAGATGGAATATGGAAAATCAGACAGATCCGTGTTGATCACATGACTATAGAGATACTGTGTACTGATTTGCGTGACGTTTGGATAAAATCTGTAGGAGTAATATAAAAAAATGGGTTTTGCACAAATCGGCCTCCTGGTGGCGCTATAACAGGCCCATGTCAAAAACTTTGGGCAAAGGTTCTGAATTGGCATCCAGGGAGTGTGTGTGCACAGTTTCGCTGCGATCAAGACAACGGTGCCGGAGATTAGCTGGTCACAGACGGACGGACACACACACACACACGGACACACACACGGACGGGGTGCAAAACATACTCTCTCGCCATGCCTTCGGCCTGGCGGAGACAATAAATACACCCATAAACAGGACAATTAATCAAACTGTATCTGCTGCCTGTCAAGTTTGGTTATTATTACTTACTATTTCTGTTAGCCACAGTGAGTTTTGCTTATTACTGTACACAGCTCATATTTCTGTGTGTTAGCCACAGTGAGTTTTGCTTATTACTGTACACAGCTCATATTTCTGTGTGTTAGCCACAGTGAGTTTTGCTTATTACTGTACACAGCTCATATTTCTGTGTGTTAGCCACAGTGAGTTTTGTTTATTACTGTACACTACTCATATTTCTGTGTGTTAGCCACGGTGAGTTTTGCTTATTACTGTACACTACTCATATTTCTGTGTGTTAGCCACAGTGAGTTTTGCTTATTACTGTACACAGCTCATATTTCTGTGTGTTAGCCACAGTGAGTTTTGTTTATTACTGTACACTACTCATATTTCTGTGTGTTAGCCACGGTGAGTTTTGCTTATTACTGTACACAACTCATATTTCTGTGTGTTAGTCACAGTGAGTTTTGCTTATTACTGTACTCAACTCATATTTCTGTGTGTTAGCCACAGTGAGTTTTGCTTATTACTGTACTCAACTCATATTTCTGTGTGTTAGTCACAGTGAGTTTTGCTTATTACTGTACACAACTCATATTTCTGTGTGTTAGCCACAGTGAGTTTTGCTTATTAATGTACACAACTCATATTTCTGTGTGTTAGCCACAGTGAGTTTTGCTTATTAATGTACACAACTCATATTTCTGTGTGTTAGTCACAGTGAGTTTTGCTTATTACTGTACACTACTCATATTTCTGTGTGTTAGCCACAGTGAGTTTTGCTTATTACTGTACTCAACTCATATTTCTGTGTGTTAGCCACAGTGAGTTTTGCTTATTACTGTACTCAACTCATATTTCTGTGTGTTAGCCACAGTGAGTTTTGCTTATTACTGTACTCAACTCATATTTCTGTGTGTTAGCCACAGTGAGTTTTGCTTATTACTGTACTCAACTCATATTTCTGTGTGTTAGCCACAGTGAGTTTTGCTTATTAATGTACACAACTCATATTTCTGTGTGTTAGCCACAGTGAGTTTAGCTGTGTGTGCTGTGCATTGTTCTTACAGTTAAAAAATGGACCTGATATAGATAAATGAATGTTTCATTTTCATTTTTTTTTGATACACCACCTCTGATGTTGAATAATTCTAGTGATGTTTGATCATTCATGTTTTCAATTTCATCCTTGAAAATAGAGACATTTTTGGCCGCATTTTTCTTTACTTTATATTTTCATGTTTTTGTTCAATTTCTTGTCATTCTGATGTGGTGCTTTACCAGGCTGACACACAAAGACAAGCTACATGGTGTCATAGAATTCTGTTAACAATAAAAAATATGATTTCTTGAATATGTCAGTTATTCAGATTGATCATTCCAAATTGATAGATTGACTACCAGTGTTCTGATGGGCCACAGTATGTGCCAATGTTACTGCTAATGTTATACTGGGTGAATAAATGTAGTGAAAAAGATTATAAAAAATGCGCGAAAAACCTGTGAAAAGGCAACATTTTCGGGGACCCGGCACCTTCTCTTGGACAAATTAAGCACTGCTTACAGGTCTGTAACTCTGAGTGTAAACAAATGGAACCAAATGGACCCTTAAAGGTCTGTAACTCTGAGTGTACACAAATGGAACCAAATGGACCCTTACAGGTCTGTAACTCTGACAGTGTACAAATGGAACCTAACGGGTCCATTTGGTTCCATTTGTACACTCTCAGAGTTATGGTGGTCCTTGAAATCAAAAGGTTTTGAGAACCTCAGATCTAGGAATAACTAAAGAAATCCATGAATCATTGTTTAAGTTCAGCTACAAGTTATTGTAAATAATAATATAAATAGTACAATAAGAGTATAAAACTACATCAACTGAAGTATTCAAAATATGACAAAATATGACTGTAAATGACAAGATATCATCCTCTGATAAATCACATGCCATCAGAATGGCACAGACAATAACTCAACCAAGTGGCAGCGGTGGCCTAGTGGTTAGAGGGGCGGCCTTGATACCGGAAGGTCCCTAGTTCGATTCCCCAATTCATCACATCAATCATGAATCACCGCTGAATAGCCCTTGAGCAAGGCTTCCATGCAGGGTCCGGCTGGAAACAAGTTTCGTACGTTCCGACACCCTGGGTAAACAACAAACTTTGCTTTGCTTTTACCATAACCACTATTTTAGGCAGAGTATAGACAGCTTTTACCATACTGGTAAAACTCTAATTCAGGGGGTCCGGGACCCCTAGGGGGTCCTCAGAGTTACCACAGGGGGTCCTCCAAATATTTCTGTGACAGGATTCTGAGGGGAGTGAGGGGAATATTAGCCAAAAAATAGCCGATCTGCAAGCACACACTTGCAGATCGGCTATTTTTGGCAAAGAGGTATAGGTGTAGAGGGGAAAAAAAGTTCTAATTTAATTCAATCTGCACCACAATTCTATACAATATGTAGTGTGGGGGGGTCCCTGCTTCATCTCTCTCTCTCAGCTAGGGGGTCCTTGGCCTGAAAAGGTTGAAGACCCCTGCTCTAATTGATGCAATGCGTACTAAATGTAGTCTCCTTTCCTATGTCTGGGCGAGAGACTGAGTCCTGGTTCACTTTGCAACTAGACCTAGAAAAGTCTTCTAGCCCCCCCCTCCCCCCCCCTCCACACACGCACGCACGCACGCACGCGCGCGCGCGCGCGCACGCACACACACACACACACACACACACACACACACACACACACACACACACACACACACACACACACACACACACACACACACACACACACACACACACACACACACACACACACACACACACACACACACACACACACACACACACACACACACACAGCTGTATCTCTGTAAATATACTTGTACGCAGTGGTGGAAAAAGTACTCAAATTCTTTATAAAAGTACCAATACTGCAATATAAAAATACTCTGTTACAAGTGAAAGTCCAGAATTAAAAATGTTACTTGAGTAAAAGTACAAAAGTATTGGCATCAAAATGTACTTAAAGTACCAAAAGTAAAAGTACTAAATATTTGAAAATAGCAGATCTACAAGCTCACAACGCGTCGCGATACGACGCGTTGTGAGCTTGTAGATCTGCTATTTTCAAATAGCCTAGGTATAAAATAGGGCTAAAGTGGTTAATGTATGTTTTATAATGTAATAATTTATATCTGAAATGTAACTAGTAACTAAAGTTGTCAAATAATTGTAGTGGAGTAAAAGTACAATATTTGACGTAAAAGTAAAAGTATTGGACATTGTAAATACTCAAGTAAAGTACAAATACCTCAAAATGTTACTTAAGTACAGTACTTAAGTAAATGTACTTTGTTACTTTCCACCACTGATTGTATTGTATGTGTTTCTATGTGTTGATGAGTTGAACACACAGGACCAGTCAGTGTTACAGGGTGTCTTGTGCCATGTAGCCTACAGCTCCACCCTGTGGAGGTTACATGCCATGACATGCAGTATATACCTGCCTCATAAACTATTCTAACTACAGTATAATGTAAAGCTTCTCCTGGCTAACAAACACACAGAGAAGAAGTAAACTATGAACAAACAGAAGTTATTTAAGATGTTTTTTGATAATAATACATGTTTTTAGACGGCGTTGGCATTCATTTACATTGTGCAGATTTAACCCTTTAAGACCGGGAACGCATCTGTGTCACTTTTTGATTTGAGCTAAAAAGCATTTTTTTACACTTTGGCTATTCAGAAATAGCAGATCTACAAGCTCATGTGCCGGTGCCGCGCTACGAGCTTGTAGATCTGCTATTTTTGAAAAAATCTTGAAAATTCGGGGCAAAATCTTGGATTATATATTTTTTAAAAGCGAACATTTGTAAAATATTTAGTTCCAGGAACCCCCAGAAGCAAAGATTTGAGTTACAAATGTCTGCAAAAAAAAACCCCCAAAAAAACGAATATTTGCACAAATGTTCACGATTTTTCAAAAATAACAGATATACAAGCTCATAGCGCGGCACTCGGTGCCGCGCTATGAGCTTGTATATCTGCTATTTTTGAATAGCCAAAGAAATCTAAAAATGACACACGTGCTGCGTTCCCAGTCTTTCCCGGAAATCCATTGAGACCAGGGTCTCTTTTTCAATGGTGCCCTGTGTACAAAAAGACATTTACAACAATGGTTTTACAGAGGACAACAAGGTACATATAAAAATAAAAAAGGTTGCAAAAGTTATATATTAAAACCATATATTACACCAAGCATGTGCATAGATCTTCTTCCACAATAAGGTCAGCTAACAATCTTTTAAAAATAGCAAAAGAGACAAGGGCATCTAACTTCAGTTTTTCTTGACACCTGTTCCATATATATGGAGCATATACACTGAAGGCTGTATCTCCCAGTTTAGAATTGGTTGTGGTTGTGGGCACCTTCAGCAGAATGTTATTATCTTGAGATCTGGTACCATGACTTGAGGTATTGGGCTCTAACAGGTCTGTCAAATACAGGGTCAGTTTTCCAAGTAGTGCCTTGTATGTAAACAGGGAGACATGTTGCTTCCTTCTAAGAGCCAGGGAAGACCATCCTACTGAGGTGTACAATGTGCAGTGATGAGTCCTGAAACCTGCACCTGTGATGAAGCGGAGTGCACTGTGATAGATTGCATCCAAGGGTTTTAAAGTGCTGTCTGCGGCATGCATATATAAAATATCTCCATAGTCAAATATTGGCATGATTGTAGCTTGGATGACCCTCTTTCTGTTTTCTTTAGAAAAGCAAGATCTATTTCTGTAGAGGAAGCCAGTTTTAGGCTTACTTTTCTTAGTTAGGTTGGTTAGATGACTTTTAAGTGCCCTACCAAAAGGAGTAAAGGAGTGTAAAACCCTACTCACTTTCAAAACTGCCCTAAAGAATCACCTTCAGGAGGCTGCAATTCAAAAATGGCCCCTGTCCAAGTCCTAACCTACCCCATGTCCTAACCTAACCTACCCCCTACCCCCCCCCTCTCTTCTTCTTTTGTACATATTTTTCACTCTTCATACCAGTAACCTGTAAACTGATTGTATGACATTCTGTATAGTAGTGTGTGTGTATATATGTGCCTGTCTCTTATATGTATAGTAGTGTGTATATCTGTGTCTCTTATATGTATAGTAGTGTGTATATCTGTCTCTTATATGTATAGTAGTGTGTATATATGTGCCTGTCTCTTATATGTATAGTAGTGTGTATATCTGTGTCTCTTATATGTATAGTAGTGTGTATATCTGTCTCTTATATGTATAGTAGTGTGTATATCTGTGTCTCTTATATGTATAGTAGTGTGTATATCTATCTGTCTCTTATATGTATAGTAGTGTGTATATATGTATGTCTCTTATATGTATAGTAGTGTGTATATATGTGTGTCTCTTATATGTATAGTAGTGTGTATATCTATCTGTCTCTTATATGTATAGTAGTGTGTATATATGTGTGTCTCTTATATGTATAGTAGTGTGTATACAGTATATGTGTGTCTCTTATATGTCATCATGATTTGTGTGCATGGGGGATTTCATCTTAAACAAGCTCAGTGCTTTAATGAGTCTTACAGTTTAGTAGACCTTGTATTGTGAATGAGTACTTCCATGTACTGTTATGTACTGTTCTCATGTCTTACTAAATAAAGTACATCAATCAATCAATCAAACCAGTCAGTCAGTCAGCGCCATCTTCATAATAGATAAATACACATTCAGACAGAACAGAATTTATATATATATATATATATATATATATATATATATATATATATATATATATATATATATATATATATATATATATATTTCTTTTTTTTTTTTTTTTTTTTTTTTTTTTTTCATGTAGCCCGAGGCCTGGCTCGGTCCGAAAGCGCCGGGTTAGGGTAGAATTTGAGAACTCTAGTGTGTGTGTGTGTGTGTGTGTGTGTGTGTGTGTGTGTGTGTGTGTGTGTGTGTGTGTACCTTCAGCAGTGTGTCAGTGAGGTACACACAGCACCATGCTCCTAACACACACACCACCAGGGGAACCGGAATCATCTCGTCTCATCAGGCGGAACAACAGCTACTGATGAGGGTCCTCTGGTCCTGGTGGAGGGGGGTCCCTGGTGGTCCTCTGGTCAGATGTATGTCCTGGTGGTCCTCTGGTGGTCCTCTGGTGGTCCTCTGGTGGTCCTATTAGTCCATGAGCCAGACAAGACGTCAGTATCAAATGTTTATAGGGTCAACAGAACACTAAAGTCTGACATAACGTACTCATCATACCTGGTCATGTTTTTTTTTCCCACATTCTGAATCCCCATAGACCAGTGGTTCTCAAACTTTTTCATGCCAAAGACCCCCAAAATGATATGTATTTGGCTGCGGACCCCCCCATCTAAAAATGTTGTTCCAGGGACCCCCCCAGAAGCAAAGATTTGAGTTACAAATGTTCGCTTTAAAGAATATATATATTCAAAGATTTGCACAAATTTTCAAGATTTTTCAAAAATAGCAGATCTACAAGCTCGTACCGCGGCACTCGGTGCCGCGCTACGAGCTTGTAGATCTGCTATTTTTGAATAGCCGAAAGTATAAAAGGTCATTATTCTGATGCTATATTTACACATTTTGCTGGGTAACCCCTGGAACCCTCTTAAGTACCCCTGGGGGTCCCCGGACCCCAATTTGAGAACCAAGGCCATAGACATGTTTAATCTCATCAAATAAGAACTGTGTTCCATAAATAAACCAATGACCCCGGCGGTTTGACTCTTATGGATATGAAGCATCAACTGACGGTGAGAAAACCATAATGTTACTTCAGCCCAATTAGTTACATTTTGGCCAGAACCAGGCCAGAACCACCCCACCTCACCTGTCAACAACCCGGGACCCCTCACCTCCAATATCCACAATAATGCAAAAAAAACCTAGGTGTTATTTTTGACAGCAACTTCAAATTTGACAAACAGATTAGCTCAGTCATAAAAAAACAGCTTTTTTCATTTACGACTCCTGGCCAAAATCAAACCATATCTCCCTCTCAAACAATTTGAATTAGTAATCCATGCCTTCATCACATCTAGGATTGACTACTGTAATGCACTATACTATGGCATCGACCTCTCCCTACTCAGGCGTTTACAACTAGTACAAAACGCTGCTGCTCGCCTTCTCAGAGGCATCAAAAAATATGACCACATCACTCCAGTGTTGGCCTCTCTCCATTGGCTTCCGGTAAAATACAGAATTGATTTTAAAATGTTATTATTTGCTTTTAAATCCATCAACGGTCTGGCCCCCCCATATATGGCTGAACTCCTAACACCCCATAACCCACCCAGAGCTCTTAGGTCTGCTGACCAGTCATTGCTGACTGTGCCAGTGGCAGTGGTGGCCTAGTGGTTAGAGGGGCGGCCTTGATACCGGAAGGTCCCTAGTTCGATTCCCCAATTCATCACATCAATCATGAATCACCGCTGAATAGCCCTTGAGCAAGGCTTCCATGCAGGGTCCGGCTGGAAACAAGTTTCGTACTTAGTCCGACACCCTGGGTAAACAACAAACTTTGCTTTGCTTTGCCATCAAACCGAACCCTCAAAACCAGAGGTGATCGCTCTTTTGCGGTGGCAGCCCCACAGCTGTGGAACAATCTCCCCCTCCTCCACATCAGATCTGTTCAGTCCATCCAGATATAAGACCTTACTTAAAACCCATCTTTTCTCTCTGGCCTTTAAACCACATCCAATCATAAAATGTCCTTTTTTGCTGATTTGATGTATCGTTTCCTTTTCTTCGTTTTGTTTTTACCTGTGCAGCACTTTGGTTCAACTAACGTTGTGTAAAAATGTGCTATATAAATAAAGTTTGATTGATTGATTGATTGAGACTGTATCAAATATGACTGACTGACTATCATAAACAATACAGAACCTCATCCCTGACAATATCTATCTATCTATCTATCTATCTATCTATCTATCTATATATATATATATAAATAATATAAATGATACAGAGCCACCTGACAATATCGCAGACAATACCTGACAGTTTGTTTATTTTTGGAACACAATTCTTATATGAGACGATTCTAAGATGAACCAATGTTATTCTCCATTTAACCCATGAAGACCTGGAACTGTGTCATTTTTAGATTTGAGCTAAAAAGATTTATTTTACACTTTGGGCTATTCAAAAATAGCAGATCTACAAGCTCATAGCACGGCACCGAGTGCCGCGCTACGATCTTGTAGATCTGCTATTTTTGAAAAATCGTGAATATGTGTGAAAATCTTTGAATATATATATTTTTAAAGCGAACATTTTTAACTCAAATTGTTGCCTCTGGGGGGTCCCTGGAACAAAATATTTTGATGGGGGTCGGCGGCCAAATACATATCATTTTGAGGGTCCTTGATATGAAAAAGATTGAGAACCACTGATATAGAAACATACGTTTTTCAGAAAACTGTTGAGATTTAGGAGACATGTAGAATCGGCTTCAGGTCTCAATGGGTTAACAAAAATAAAACAAAAATAAATGATAGACAACACAACACTATGAAATATCCCCAGTTGATTTACACGAAGACAATTATTTATTGTATTACAAGTCTTCTGAAATTGGATGTTTAGATATGCAAATGAGGCATTACAGGGGCAAATAAATAAGCCCTAATGTGTTTAACTTTACATAGAGAGGAAAAGAAAGAAACGATTGAGAAATGTTATAATGTTACACATGTAAAAAAAAATAGCAGAAATAGCAGATCTACAAGCTTACAACGCGTCACGCGTTGTAAGCTTGTAGATCGGCTATTTCTGCTTTTGTTTTCATATTTGAAAATATTGTGAACATTTTTCAACATGCAAACGATTATGACGATTATGCAAAAACACTTGTGATCAGACGATCATGTAATAATTGTGACAGAGCCTCGATGGCATACTGAGGCATTTGTAGATCGGTTTAATATATCAGGGCTTTAGCATATGATCCAAAATCATGATAATCGTGTCTAGGTTCTCTTGAGGTTGGCTATCACATGTTTGTAACTCGCAGAGCCCTGAAACATGACAGTCATACCATGACAGTCATGGAACCACTTGATCCTGGTTTGCGATTTCTTTACATTTACCACCGCTACATCTACATAAACGTTCACATTTGAAATGTAAAGTGCTGACCCCTATGCTATGGATGTAACAAGTTGAAACGCACGGGTCTAAATACCCATATATCCCGTATTGTTCAATAAAAAGATTATTAATCCAATCGGTGGCCATTTTCTATTTTGTTTTTATAGTGTGTAAGAGTGCGATACACCTCCCAACCGATAGGGTCGCGTTGTTGAAAGCGTCGGAGAAAATGCAGAGACAATGGCCGGCCATCGGATTAAAATGCTTTTCATTGAACAAGACGGAAGATACGGGTACTTACACCCGGGCGTTTTATCTCGTTATATCCGTGGCCGTGAGGTCAGCACTTTATATTGTAAATCTAAACGTTTATGTAGATGTATGGGTTGTAAATGTAAAACATTCTCCAACCCAGGAACAGGTAGCGCCATGACGCTTATGACCATGGATACAGCTTCACAGAGATGTGTGTCAGGCCATGTTCAAACCCTGAGCATTCAGGGAGCTTTGCACTGATGAGTCCAGGTCTTATATATCAGGTCTTAACCAGAAGATATAGATATAGATCAGGGGTCTTCAACCTTTTCAGGCCAAGGACCCCCTAGCTAAGAGAGAGATGAAGCAGGGACACCTTAGCTGACAGAGGGATGAAGCAGGGACCCCTTACCTGAGAGAGAGAGATGAAGCAGGGACCCCTTAGCTGAGAGAGAGATGAAGCAGGGACCCCTTAGGTGAGAGAGAGATGAAGCAGGGACCCCTTAGCTGACAGAGAGATGTAGCAGGGACCCCTTAGCTGACAGAGAGATGTAGCAGGGACCCCTTAGCTGACAGAGAGATGAAGCAGGGACCCCTTAGCTAAGAGAGAGATGAAGCAGGGACCCCCCTCTATATAAAAATTGGCCAAAGTTCTCCTCAGAAAAGGGATGCTAGGGTTCAAGTTAAGGAAAAATATATATATATATCACATAAAGATTTTGGCGGACCCCCTGTAGTAACTCTGAGGACCCCCTAGGGGTCCCGGACCCCCTGTTGAAGACCCCTGATATAGAGTATATAGATCTAGTTATCATGATAAACTACAGATGATGACATTTACCTCTGATAACCTGGAACTATATGTCCTGGTGGTCCCTGGATGTCCTGGTGGTCCCTGGATGTCCTGGTGGTCCTCTGGTTCCTAATGGATGGGTCAAGGGGGTCCGGGGGGTCCGCGGACCATCAGATGTAGTTGTAAATGTCTTATTGCGTCGGAAATGTCTTATTTTTTATTTCATTTGCCGTTCTATTCACAGGTTCTATTGACAACAAAACGTCATCACTGTGCGACCGTCTTTCTTCATCCTGGTCAGACGTGATCAGTGGATCAGCAGAGTGATGGATCTGTGAAGCGGCGTTGCCAGATATTGTGAGAGAAATAAGCAACCAGGTCTATGAAAACAAGCCCGAAGGAAGCGACTATGCTAAGGGTGTTATGAAAGAAAAATAGCAGATTGCGGCGCGTTGTGAGCTTGTAGATCAGCTGTTTTAAAGACAAGAAGAGGGAAATTGCTTTTTGAAAATAAAAGGTGATTTTTCTTAATTCCGTTGAAACATTTTAATAACACAAATCTTATATAGGGGTCCCTGGTAAAACATATTTTCAGATGGGGGTCCGTTCAAATAAATATTAATTTGGGGGTCCTTGCTTTGAAAATATTTGATAACCACCGGTTTATAAAAAACATCAAAACAAGACCGAACACACAACTACACTTTAGAAACAAGACCAATAAAATGCAATATTTACAAGCACCTTTAAAAGGAAAACAAGGCCAATGTCGCTTATAATAAGCAGACCTGGCAACTCTGATCCCCAGCCAGACGCGATCAGTCAAACACTGAGTTGAGAGCAGAGTGATCGATCTCAGCGTTGCCAGATCTTGTGAGACAAATAATCAACCAGGTCTAGGAAAAAAAGCCCAAAAGAAGCGACTACAATAAGGCCACATGAACACCTTTATGAACCTATATAGTATATAGGTTCATAAACGTGTTCATGTGGCCTTATCATAGTGTGGGTTGAGGTTTTGTGTGCGTGTTTTTAAAAACAAGAGACTTCACAGAAAACAAGCCCGAAGTCGCTTATAAAAAGCAGACATGGCAACGCTGCTTGCCCGGATACAGTAGGCGGGCTCTAGAGTCTAGACCGGATGTCTGCCACACTGAGCTGATAGGAACCATAGACATATAAAGACATTATATCTATGTTAGAAACCAATACAAACATGAGTGGATGAGGACTGTATTTCATTTTCATTTAAAGGACTTTTATATGTTTAAATTAAAGAGATAAAACAACAAATTGCCAACTTATTTACCTATTAAAGTTTAATAGGTAAAGAAGTTTGTATGAGTTAATATTTGTTCTCCTCCTTTGTACCTTTGTTTTTGTATTCTTATTTGTCTCTTATGCTGTTTGTTTTATGACTATATATATATATATATATATATATATATATATATATATATATATATATATATATATATATATATATATATATAGTCAGTTTATTTACCCCAATATAATCATATTTGAACTGGGGAACATCAGATAGACATTGTGAAAATAGCCGATCTACAAGCTCACAACGGCTCGCACCGCGAGCCGTTGTGAGCTTGTAGATCTGCTATTTTCACAATGTTTGCCTCTTTCCCATGAATAACATTTGACCAATTTTGACCAATTTGGTATTAAAACGGTGGTAAAATAAGGTCATTAAATGGTAGAAACCTTTCTATTGTACGTTGTTGGTTTGTTTACCGTTGAGTGAGAAAACAATGTTGCACATTAAGCTTGACCATATGGGGGGACCCCCCCCCCCTCCACCTCCCCCCCTGGGGGTCCCGATCGAGCGACAGGTTGAGAAGCAGTGGAGTAGCCCTTTAAGCCTAGATAAATGTCCATGAATGTAGCCTGAGGGATGGATGGGGGGAGGGTGTGGGGGCTGATAGACATGGTGACACACACACACACAGGTGAGTGGATGTTGGAGGATGGATTTGCATAGAGACAGACAGTCACTCTGTTCAGTTAATCTACAGAGTCTGCTCTCATACCGACCCTGCTGATGCAGAGACACTGACAACAGGAGAAACACTGAGCTCAGAGACCTTACAGAGTCACTAACAGGAGGAGAACTGATCTAACAGACCTTACAGAGTCACTAACAGGAGGAGAACTGATCTAACAGACCTTACAGAGTTACTAACAGGAGGAGAACTAACTGATCTCAACACAGACAGTAAGAAAAGGAACAGATTCACCTTTAACAGCCATCACACGGTGAGTGGAATCATAATAATGTACTATATAATATATTTAATAATATCAGTGGTGGAAAGTAAGCAAGTACATTTACTTAAGTACTGTACTTAAGTAACATTTTGAGGTATTTGTACTTTACTTGACTATTTCCAATTTCCAATACTTTTACTTCTACTCCACTACATCTCAAGAGGCAAATATTGTACTTTTACTCCACTACAATTATTCGAGAACTTTAGTTACTAGTTACCTTTCATATATAAATTATTACATTATAAAACATATACATTAACCTCTTTAGCCCTATTTTATAGGGAACGGGCATAGGGAGGAGTCGAGGCGGAGCCTGGCTACCAGTGACGTATTTCGGCAGCCATCTTAGTTAGCCTCGTATCAATAACAACATTGACAGTTACTCACAACGTGTCCTGAACGCACAGTCTGTGTAAAGTCTACAACACATTAAAGGACAGAAGATGGACCAGGCAATGCGTGACATTACCATACAGAGAGAAGCTGAACGCGGACGCAAAGGCACGCTACCTGGGAAAAATGTCATTACATCTGTGCCCCTGTAATGACAGTGCCGAGTCAGAGTCACAATCATTCATTTCATAGACTGGTTCACCTGAACCGAAAATAAAATATAGTCATCTTGAGTACTGATTATCTATATATTATTATTATTATTAGTGAAGTATTATTATTATTATTATTATTATTATTATATTCATTCATTAATCATTGAGCTAGTAAGTGAATGGAACGGGACCTGTGTTGCCAGATTTCGCGAGAGAAATAAGCAACCAGGTATATGAAAACAAGCCCAAAAGAAGTGGCTTTGTGACATTGGCTACTTGGAAAAAATAGCCGATCTACAAGCTCACGTGAGCTTGTACATAGGCTATTTAAAAAAAAACTCTTGCAATAAAATAAACAATATTTGGATTTTTTTTTAAACATTCTAACAACACAAATGCTCCCTGGCACAGAACATTTTCATGACAATATTTGAGAACCACTGGTTATTGCTTATTTAGGAAACAAGCCTAAATAAGCAATAACACTTTATAAATAAGCCACACAAAAAACGCAACCCGCAATAGGCCGCAAATACCAATTTTACAAGCAACTTAACAGAAAAAGCCAGAAAAAGTTCTGCCCAAAGTCGCTTATAATAAGCCGACATGGCAACGCTGATTCTCTCCCAGAAACGGTCTTATCAACACAACATGTTTATATTTTTATTGTGTGCTGTCATGCTTGTTTGAACACGGGTAGAGAGCCTAAATGTGTTTGTTTCATTGTATTTAAGATATTCGATGTAAATTCTTTTTTTTTTTAATGCCAGATTTAGCTAATACTGCCGTAAACGTCCCATTCAAACTGCTAGCCTAGCCACTTAGCCGATGCTCTGCTCTGAGACTCTGAGCACAACAGATGTTTATATTTTTATTGTGTGCTGTCATGCTTGTTTGAGCACAGAAGCATATGTGTAAGAGATTATACAAGTTAGATATAGATAGAAGAGAGGTGGAAGATAATGTACATCGTCTACACATTGCTGTTTGCTGAACGAGCAGGACTACAGAGTGATGTACCAGGATGTACTAGCGTGACCAGACAGATAGTAGAGAGATGGAAGATCATGTACACAGTGTCTACACTTGCTGCTTGCTGAGAACAACGAGCACAGGACTACAGAGTGATGTACCAGGATGTACCAGCGCGACCACAAAGATAGTAGAGAGATGGAAGATCATGTACACCGTCTACACTTGCTGCATGCTCCAAGTAGTAACGGCAGAGTGATGTACCAGCGCGACCAAACAAGCTAAGGCTTATGGCGGCCAAAGTGGGCGGAGTTAACGGCGTGACGAAACTGTGACATCGCTACGCCCTTTCCCTATAGCTAGGCTATTTTCAAATATTTTAGTACTTTTACTTTTGGTACTTTAAGTACATTTTGATGCCAATACCGTTGTACTTTTAGTCAAGTACATTTTTAATTCCGGACTTTTACTTGTAACAGAATACTTCTACACGGCAGTATTGATACTTTTACTTAAGTATAACATTTGAGTACCACCACTGAATGTTTCTTTCACCTTGTAATCACCTCATATTCTCCCTCTCTCTCTCTCTCTCTCTCTCTCTCTCTCTCTCTCTCCCTCCCTCTCCCTCTCCCTCTCCCTCTCCCTCTCCCTCTCTCTCTCTCTCTCTCTCTCTCTCTCTCTCTCTCTCTCTCTCTCTCTCTCTCCTCTCCCTCTCCCTCTCCTCTCTCTCTCTCTCTCTCTCTCTCTCTCTCTCTCTCTCTCTCTCTCTCTCTCTCTCTCTCTCTCTCTCTCTCTCTCTCTCTCTCTCTCTCTCTCTCCCTCTCTCTCTCTCTCTCTCTCTCTCTGCTAAGGTAAAGGCAGACAATGATAGAGAGACCTTACATACACACAGAGTTAGTTAAGCAGCAGTGTGAGGTCTTGTAGATCTGGTTTTGATTCTTTGATGATTCTGTGATGCAGGTCGGGTTGCCTTGTTAGTGGGAGGAGCTTGGTGACGGCGTGAGCCAATCGGGACGAGCGGAACCAGGTCAGGTATCCAAGAAGGACCAAAGAGAGAGAGAGAGAGAGAGAGAGAGCTGTCAGGGCACAGCAACCACACACACACACACACACCACGAGGTAAGAGAGACACACACACACACACACACACACACACACACACACACACACACACACACACACACACACACACACACACACACACACACACACACACACACACACACACACACACACACACACACACACCTTTTAACCTTTAAGGGCCTGCTACTATGATGTGTGTGTGTGTGTGTGTGTGTGTGTGTGTGTGTGTGTGTGTGTGTGTGTGTGTGTGTGTGTGTGTGTGTGTGTGTGTGTGTGTGTGTGTGTGTGTGTGTGTGTGTGTGTGTGTGTATGTGTGTATGTGTGTGTGTGTGTTTATATTTTTAATAACGTGTCAGACGACAAATGAGGTCATTTCCATTTTGGTCTCTGAGGTTTGTGGAGAGAGGTTTAACAGAGCGCCTCCTAGAGGACAAGCGTTGTCATGTCAAACATTCCCTACATATACATCAAGTCATATTCACCGTTTCATGTTTTGTTCATAAACTAACGCCCTACTTCATCACACAAGAGTGTCACACAAGAGTATATAGTGAAAATAGCAGATCTACAAGCTCACAACACCTCGCAACAACACGAGCAGCGGTGTAAAAAGTACTCAAATTCTTTACTTAAGTAAAAGTACCAATACTGCAATATAAAAATACTCTGTTACAAGTAAAAGTCCAGAATTCAAAATTTACTTGAGTAAAAGTACAAAAGTATTGGCATCAAAATGTACTTAAAGTACAAAAAGCAAAAGTACTAAATATTTGAAAATAGCCTGTGTATAAAATAGGTTTAAAGTGGCTAATGTATGTTTCATTATATCATAGTTAGTATATCTGAAAAGTAACTAGTAACTAAAGTTTTCAAGCAAATGTAGTGGAGTAAAAGTACAATATTTGCCTCTGAGATGTAGTGGAGTAGAAGTAAAAGTATTGGAAATTGGAAATACTCAAATAAAGTACAAATACCTTAAAATACTTAAGTACAGTACTTAAGTAAATGTACTTAGTTACTTTCCACCACTGACTAACGCCCTACTTCATCACACAAGAGTATATATTGAAAATAGCAGATCTACAATCTCACAACACCTCGCAACAACACGAGGCGTTGTGAGCTTGTAGATCGGCTATTTTCAATATATATACGTTCTAGAAATAATATTAGCAATGAAATTGTGCATCGTGAATGTACCGTTTGTTCAGGAGTGAGACTGTGTTGGTTTGTTATAACCTAGAATGTGTCGTGTGTGGTGTCAACACGTGTGTGTGCGTGTGTGTGTGTGTGTGTGTGTGTGTGTGTGTGTGTGTGTGTGTGTGTGTGTGTGTGTGTGTGTGTGTGCGCATGTGTGTGTGTATGCGTGTGCGTGCGTGTGTGTGTGTGTGTGTGTGTGTGTGTGTGGGGACAGAAAACAGGTCCCTCACTGTGTATCAGATTCCTATTTATAGTACGAACAAATCCTAGATATGAGAGGAATCTCTACCACTTAGAGAGAGAGAGAGAGAGAGAGAGAGAGAGAGAGAGAGAGAGAGAGAGAGAGAGAGAAAACTATGGTTGAGCGAGGGTGAGAGAGACATGCAGCAGAAAGGAGATTGTGTGTGTGAGAGACAGACAGACAGACAGACAGACAGACAGACAGACAAAGAGAGTGAGACAGAGGTAGTGTGAAAGTGAAAAAGAGAGCGAGAGAGACAGAGACACACAGAGAGAGAGAGAGAGAGCTGTCATCAACAGGTAAGACGCTACAACGTTGTGCGTGTGTGTGTGCATGCGTGCGTGCGGGGATGTGTGTGTTTGTGTGTGTGTGTGTGTGTGTGTGTGTGTGTGTGTGTGTGTGTGTGTGTGTGTGTGTGTGTGTGTGTGTGTGTGTGTGTGTGTGTGTGTGTGCGTGCGTGTTTAATGAAGGTGTATACTGCATCATGACATAGTTATCATCATCATTTACATACAGTAACAATTGCTTGTTCTGCTTTAATGATAGTTTTATCAGTGAAGATTGACAGGAGAGAGAGAGAGAGAGAGAGAGAGAGAGAGAGAGACGCAGCAAACGTCGTCGG
>NW_028155819.1:0-2500 GCF_963454915.1 Gymnoscopelus microlampas | reverse complement strand
TGTAAATATAGTGTTCCTCTGGAGTGAGTGTGTAAATATAGTGTTCCTCTGTAGTGAGTGTGTAAATATAGTGTTCCTCTGGAGTGAGTGTGTAAATATAGTGTTCCTCTGGAGTGAGTGTGTAAATATAGTGTTCATCTGGAGTGAGTGTGTAAATATAGTGTTCCTCTGTAGTGAGTGTGTAAATATAGTGTCCTCTGGAGTGAGTGTGTAAATATAGTGTTCCCTCTGGAGTGAGTGTGTAAATATAGTGTTCCTCTGGAGTGAGTGTGTAAATATAGTGTTCCTCTGGAGTGAGTGTGTAAATATAGTGTTCCTCTGGAGTGAGTGTGTAAATATAGTGTTCCTCTGGAGTGAGTGTGTAAATATAGTGTCCCTCTGGAGTGAGTGTGTAAATATAGTGTCCCTCTGGAGTGAGTGTGTAAATATAGTGTTCCTCTGGAGTGAGTGTGTAAATATAGTGTTCCTCTGGAGTGAGTGTGTAAATATAGTGGCCCTCTGGAGTGAGTGTGTAAATATAGTGTCACTCTGGAGTGAGTGTGTAAATATAGTGTTCCTCTGGAGTGAGTGTGTAAATATAGTGTTCCTCTGGAGTGAGTGTGTAAATATAGTGTTCCTCTGGAGTGAGTGTGTAAATATAGTGTTCCTCTGTAGTGAGTGTGTAAATATAGTGTTCCTCTGGAGTGAGTGTGTAAATATAGTGTTCCTCTGGAGTGAGTGTGTAAATATAGTGTTCCTCTGGAGTGAGTGTGTAAATATAGTGTTCCTCTGGAGTGAGTGTGTAAATATAGTGTTCCTCTGGAGTGACTGTGTAAATATAGTGTTCCTCTGGAGTGAGTGTGTAAATATAGTGTTCCTCTGGAGTGAGTGTGTACATATAGTATTCATCTGGGAGTGAGTGTGTAAATATAGTGTTCCTCTGGAGTGAGTGTGTAAATATAGTGTTCCTCTGGAGTGAGTGTGTAAATATAGTGTTCCTCTGGAGTGAGTGTGTAAATATAGTGTTCCTCTGGAGTGAGTGTGTAAATATAGTGTTCCTCTGGAGTGAGTGTGTAAATATAGTGTTCCTCTGGAGTGAGTGTGTAAATATAGTGTTTCTCTGGAGTGAGTGTGTAAATATAGTGTTCCTCTGGAGTGAGTGTGTAAATATAGTGTTCCTCTGGAGTGAGTGTGTAAATATAGTGTTCCTCTGGAGTGAGTGTGTAAATATAGTGTTTCTCTGGAGTGAGTGTGTAAATATAGTGTCCCTCTGGAGTGAGTGTGTAAATATAGTGTTCCTCTGGAGTGAGTGTGTAAATATAGTGTTCCTCTGGAGTGAGTGTGTAATATAGTGTTCCTCTGGAGTGAGTGTGTAAATATAGTGTTCCTCTGGAGTGAGTGTGTAAATATAGTGTTCATCTGGAGTGAGTGTGTAAATATAGTGTTCCTCTGGAGTGAGTGTGTAAATATAGTGTTCCTCTGGAGTGAGTGTGTAAATATAGTGTTCCTCTGGAGTGAGTGTGTAAATATAGTGTTCCTCTGGAGTGAGTGTGTAAATATAGTGTTCCTCTGGAGTGAGTGTGTAAATATAGTGTTCCTCTGGAGTGAGTGTGTAAATATAGTGTTTCTCTGGAGTGAGTTTGTAAATATAGTGTTCATCTGGAGTGAGTGTGTAAATATAGTGTTCCTCTGGAGTGAGTGTGTAAATATAGTGTTCCTCTGGAGTGAGTGTGTAAATATAGTGTTCCTCTGTAGTGAGTGTGTAAATATAGTGTTCCTCTGGAGTGAGTGTGTAAATATAGTGTTCCTCTGGAGTGAGTGTGTAAATATAGTGTTTCTCTGGAGTGAGTGTGTAAACATAGTGTTCCTCTGGAGTGACTGTGTAAACATAGTGTTCCTCTGGAGTGAGTGTGTAAATATAGTGTTCCTCTGGAGTGAGTGTGTAAACATAGTGTTCCTCTGTAGCTCTCAATGCAATCTCTATGAGAGGCATCGTAAAATACCGTCATTTCACTGGTTAACTACTGAGGCTGTAGCGATTTGTTTTGTGTTCTAATAAAGTGTCCCCATTTGTTTAATTCATCCTTTTTTAATGCCCCATATCTGTCATCTCGATATACTACCCACAATATACTATAATATACTCCATCATCAGTGTGTCAAAAGTTCTAGCTTCTGAAATCTAAAGTTTAAGTGGTCTTAAGTTTAAGTGGCCTCACAGGATACACGGACGTATCCTGTGAGGTTTTCAATACCCAGATACGTTTGTGTCTCTCTTGTATCATTTTTATAGGCTATTTATTTTTGGATAATTATCCAAACAGCATCTTGCAAGACTATTTGTATATCGATACTATCCTGGAGAATTCACTAAGTAGTTGACATGGGTCGGGATTGGGATGAGAATTCAAAGTCGGCGCTCGTAAAGACTCGTAAAGACTCGTAAAGACATTTACAGAGGAACACTATATTTACACACTCACTCCAGAGGAACACTATATTTACACACTCACTCCAGAGG
>NW_028155820.1:45000-58191 GCF_963454915.1 Gymnoscopelus microlampas | reverse complement strand
GCCTTTATTTGTTAAAGGGATAGTTCACCCCTAAAAATGCCTTTTTTTTTTATCTATCGATTACTCACCCCATGAAGACTTGAATTCATGGAGATTTTTTTTCCTAAGCCAATCATTTGATGACCGGCCGCGGCTCTGGTAGGAGACTCAAAGTGTCAACTTTTGAGTCTCCTACCAGAAACATTAGCATCTTTCCGCCGGTAAGCAAATTATTGGCTAAGGAATGCGACAAAAACTAAAAAAATCTCCATGAATTCAAGGCTTCATGGTGTAATCGATAAAAAATAAGTACTTTTTGGGGTGAACTATCCCTTTACTGTCGCATCACCTGAATGCAGTAGAACAAATGTTTTAAAAAGAATTCGGTTGCAGAGATAAAAATTTGCTGTATTTACATTTTCACGCCCATTATCCACTGATTACTTTACTGATGAGTTCCGTCTTTTGTTAATTACAGAGAACCGTGCATATTTATCCATAACTGAAGAAAACTCTTATAAAGACGTGTGTAAAAGAATCCAGAAAAAAGAAAAAAACAACTATGCAACTACATGTTTCTAGGGGCAGTGTGTGCGCGTGACGGATCCGGGTGGACGAAGGAGATACAGAAGGTTGTGAGGACGAGGTGTTACGACAAGGGGCCTGCAGAATCACCTCAACACGTGACCTAACAACACCGACTGAGTCCAGACATTAACCTCTCCAGCATGTTTGAAACCAGACTGGCTGGAGTTCAACTAAAATGGACTGTCCTCATGCCGGAAGGTGTTCCCTGCATTGTAATCTGGGTCGTCTCGTCTCTCTCCCTTTGACCTGGAATCTGTGCTGTCCCCTGTCTGTTCCCTCGGCCACGGCTACTCCGGGTTGCTGTGTCCTCGGTTTTTTAGGTTTTGTAAACATTGGGCACATTCGTTGACATCATAGCATTACCTTGGATCGCCCACTTCTAGCCCCCCCAAAGCCCTCAATACTGTCAGGGTAGAGACGACGATATGTTCCGGTTAGCCTGGTCTAGATCTGGATCTGTTAGATCATACATGGGCAACTGGCGGCCCGGATGCCACATCCGGCCCCCACCTTCACTTAATGCGGTCCGCAGGTTAATATCAGAATACTGATATATTATTGATTTCAGCTGTTACAATTCCA
This sequence comes from Gymnoscopelus microlampas, assembly GCF_963454915.1. Classification (NCBI taxonomy): domain Eukaryota; kingdom Metazoa; phylum Chordata; class Actinopteri; order Myctophiformes; family Myctophidae; genus Gymnoscopelus; species Gymnoscopelus microlampas. The sequence continues at coordinate 57,042 of NW_028155820.1, read as the reverse complement.
AACATGCAAACATGACCCGCTTTAATTACTTCAGTCTACATTAGTAGCTTAATGACTAGTATTACAATTCTATTGTCTTTTTATGTCCAATGTATTTGTATTTAAGTTCATAAAGTTAACATAAGTATAACTAAATGCATTTGAAATTAAATGAAAATGCTACTTTTCAGGATTCCAATTAAAGAATAGCCCCCAAAAAAGCAGGATTCCAAAAAATAGCAGATCTACAAGCTCAAAACTCGTCGCAGCGCGGCGCGTTTTGAGCTTGTAGATCGGCTATTTTTGCTATTTTTCTGTGACAAAGTATGGCGAAGTACGGCATTAATTTACGAAAGCTGCCCACCCCTGTGTTAGATCCTCCGCGGCCGTAGGTGGGTCTTCTCCTGTTTCCCGGTAGTGATGTCTTAATGCAGTGACTTTTTTGTTTTTCCCGGCCTTCTGACATCACTGTAGCGTTTTCTGTGATGACCGGTCCGTTCTAATGGCAGAAAATGAGAGTACGCCCTCTGCTACTTCCTCCCACACTGCCTCACCTCCTGGAATATTGGAAGAACCGTGGTAGTCCCATAAATTCTGTGCTTGGGCGTTTTAACCCATTAAGTTAACAGTTTCCTTAAAAAACGTATGTTGCTATAATCAGTGGTGCTCAAACTTTTTCATGTCAAGGACGCCCAAAATTGTATGTATTTGGCCGCCGACCCCCATCTCAAAATATATTGTTCCAGGGACCCCCGGAAGCAAATATTTGAGTTGGAAAATATCCACTTTAAAAAATACATTCAAAGATTAATTGCGCACAAGAATGTCAAGAATGTCAAGATAAGGCCCTGTATCAAAACACTCAACAGCCTAACACATATCACATGCATTAGAACTGATCAACAATATCCATCAATGTTTTTCTTTTCTTTTCTTGAAGACTTATTCCATTATTACTTACTTACAATATTTGTTTGCAGGGCTTTATTAGACAGACAGACAAGACAGGTCAAGGGCACAGAGGTGCACATCAACCAAAACAGATCCTCCAGCCCAAATCAATCTCCTCTAAGCATCTACTTAACGGCGAGTGACACCAACAGACCCTGTGGCTGATGAAACAGTATCACGTCGTTACTGTTACTGCCATTACGGCAGAGACAGTTTACTAAGTAGCACCTATGAACACATGCAGATGGATATCATCACCGCCGCCGTAATGGCTTCTACACGTTAATTCACAACTTTAGCTCCTACACCACGACTCCGCCGTGGAGTTATGGCCGGCCCGCATCTGGTAAGAGGCGGCGCGGTGCGCAGCGCGTATGATGAAGCGTGGAGAAAGAGCGGAAGAAGGAGGGAGAGAGAGAGAGAGAGAGGAGAGAGGGACAGAGATAGAGAGAGGGACAGAGAGAGCGAGAAAGAGAGAGAGAAATGGGTGGGTGGGTGGGTGGGTGAAGGCAGAAGCAGCATATGGTGCCACGCTGCCATAAACAAGCTTTATGAAAAGACCAGGGACATTTATTTAATCACAGAATACCTGAGGAATTGGAACGAGGGGCACACTTTGTCCCATTATTGTTAGACCATAAATTTAACCGCTTTACCAAGAGGAGGAGGAGGAGGAGGAAGGAAGGAGAAGGAGGAGAAGGAGAAGGAGAAGGAGATTGATTGAATACTTTATTAGCAGTTTGCTAAAAAAAAGAAGAGGAAAGTAGAGTTCAATACAAGGTCTGCTAAGAGGATTTCAAACCCAAGAAAACTATGGCTTGTTTCCATTGGGGTACTTTGTACTCAATTCATCGAAACATTTAATGACAGATTAATATCTGTCATTAAATACAGGGGAGCAATCCAGGGTAAAGAACCTCACTCATGGACACCTCAACCCATGGCCATAGACAGGAATTGAACCCTTGAACCGTAGGACTCACACAGGCTGCCACACTGCCAATTGAGCTCTGGCTTCGTCCAGCCTGATGGTGTCTGTTGAAGATCATACACTCTTGCCTTCTGTCATGAACCGAGACCCTGTTTCACTAACGCCAAGATCGGGTTCACAAACCATTTACCAATAGAGAGAAACTGTATGTCTCGTCGGAACCGAAACTAGTGAAAGTAGCCGATCTACAAGCTCACAAAACGTTGCTATCCAAAAAGTTGTGAGCTTGTAGATCCGCTATTTTCACAAGGAAATAGGGTATACATTGAGAATAACTACTGTGGTGTAGCAGGGTATCCTGTCTACACAGTAAATTCATCAAGTGTTATCTTTATTCTGAGAGTGTACGAAAGTAACAAAAATGGACCCTCTCAACCCATTAAGACCTGGAACGCATCTGTGTCATTTTTTTATTTGAGCTAAAAAAGCATTATTTTACACTTTGGCTATTCAAAAATAGCAGATATACAAGCTCATAGCGCGCCGAGTGCCGCGCTACGAGCTTGTAGATCTGCTATTTTTAAAAAATCATGAAAATGTGTGCAAATCTTTGAATAAATATATTTTTAAAGCTAACATTTTTACTCAAATCTTTGCTTCTTGGGGGTCCCTGGAACAAGATGGGGGTCGGCGGCCAAATATGTCATTTTGGGGGTCCTTGACATTAAAAAGTTTGAGCACCACTGATATAGTAACATACGTTTTTCAGAAAACTGTTGGGATTTAGAAGACATTTGTAGAATCGGCTTCAGGTCTTAAAGGGTTTACGAAAGTAACAAAAATGGACCCTCTTAAGAGTTACAAATGGATGAATGAATACTGAGGTGTACTGTAGCTATAGCCAGGGAGAGGACAGGAGAGAGAGGCTATTGTGTGGCGATGCAGAGGAACGGTTCTGAGCTGCAGATCATGGCTATGTGGAAATCAGCAACCTGCACTATACAATGCAACGTCTGGCAAAGAACACACACACACACACGTTTTCTCTCCGTCTATCGATCTCTCTTTTCTTCTGTCTCTCTCTATTTGTCTCTCGTCGCTCATAAACAGCTGTCCTTTAGCCTTTAAGCACCCCCACACACACACACACACACATACACACGCACACCTCCCCCCCCCCCCCCCCCCCCTTTTCAACAAACAAGTGTCTCAAAGCCAAGGTAAAGAATTAAAAAATTGATTACCGCCGTGACCTCTGGAGCCCGACAAAATAATATCAGCAAAATAACAAGCCGGGGTCTAATAGCCCCTGGAGGAAAAGCAACTTCTCATTTGTATTGAATAGGAACACCACCGAACACAGGCCTGTATACATTCACTCAATAAAAACCTGTGCTGCGCTGGGGCTCATTTCAAAACCCCTGGGTGCTGATGGAAATCTCTCTCTCTCTCTCACTCACACACTCTCACACACACACACACACACACACACACACACAGGCACACCGGCGCATAGTGCATATATACACATACACTAACATGTACATGGACAAAGGCGCAGTCTCTCTCTCACAAGAAGGCACGCACGCACACACACACGCACGCACACACATACACATACATATATATATATACACCCAGGCATATACAGCGTTGGGTCAGGGGGACAGCGGTAGCTCAGAGCCAGCTGTGACCTGCCGGCCCAGGTGCTCAGGAAAACCACTGTTAACAGCCACGATTGATGATCTAATCAAACTGTCACCACCGCCATCCGCGGCGGGGAGGGGAGGGGAGGGGCGGGGCGGGCGGGAGGGAGGGCGGGAGGGAGGGGTCGTGGGGAGCGTTGTGCTGAGGAGGAGGGCAAGGGTAGGGTGCATGGGCGGTGGTGGTGGTTGTGGAGTGCGTAGCGTGTGCGTGCGTGTGTGGGGGGTGTATAGGGGACACTGGGCGTAGGGTGAGATGTGTGTGTGTGTGCGTGTGTGTGTGTGTGTGTGTGTGTGGGTGGTGGGGGTGGTGGTGTTACAGGGTGAATATCCAGGAGGCCTTCGTGCATGCTTACCGTTAGCCCAAATTGAGAGTGACAGTCTCAATAGTGAAAAGGCCTTTTTTTTTTCTCTAAGTAATGGAGGAAACAACTCCAGCGGCCTTCCGGAGGATGTCACATAATCAAGGAGCGCCTCCCCACCCCCGCCATCCCCCCGCCGTCCCCACCCCACCCCACCCGACCCCGCTCCTCCTAACGTCTCAGCCCACAGGGCGCTTTGGGCGCTGCTGGAAAAAGAAAACTTATGGGGAGATGATTTGATACAGTGGGCCCAAACTACAGCCCGGCCACCGCAAGAGTTGATTAAGACGTGTCTATTATGGGGGTCTTTGCACCCACCGCCGTGCACTGTGCTCCTTAACCGAGCGATTCGTAAACCTGTGGGTCAGGTGGGCCACTGGTGGGCCCTCAGGTTATTGCTGTGGGCCCCCAAAAAACTGGCAAAACACTCATTTTTGGTTAGAACAAAAGGAGTTTTGTTAAAAGGTTAAAGCACTATATTCTGAGAGCAATCATTGCTATAGAGTGTGTGTTCAGTAACAGGAGTCTATCCCCGTCTCTCCAGCTGTTTAATAATCAGAAAATACATGTTCAGGTAGGTGGTACAATTTCAGCCAATCGGGAGAGAGTACCCATTTATCGGCTTTATTTTCTATAGAGTTCCAGTGTGCTTTTTGTCAGCTCATTTCTTTGTGTCATCGCTTACAATTGCACTTGTTTAATCTGTATCCTGTCTGGGTTCTCTATCCTGATTGGATACAATTGTATCCCGACCTGAAAATGCCTTTTCTGATTAATAAAGAGCTGGAGAGACATGGAGACACTCTATGCAATGAGCAATGAGTACTATCATAATATAGAGCTGTTTAACACTGATTTTTAAGAAAATTCACTTACCCTATACCTTTAATGTAAAACAAATAGTGTCAAATTTTAATTACACGGTATCTTTCATTTAAAACCTTGAAAAAATGTGTTTTCACAGTGATAAATAAGAACTCGAAGTGTACTACACACACACACACACACACACCTTCTCTCACTCACAAAGTCCAACCCATTAACTCAAACCTCCACAACCCCCCTGATGCTGCTGCAGACCCCAAAGCCCCCCCCACACAGATGCACATCAAATGCCTGAAGATACAAAAAAAAATGCAAAAAAAAAGGAGAGAAAGAAACAGATATTGTAAACAGAAGCGGCTGTGTAAAGATTAAACGTATATGATGATTGGCGGTAGTAATATAGTCTTTTTTACAGACATGGCACTGCACACAAACACATGCTGTGAGGCTGTGTGGGAAGATATGGAAAAGGAAAAAAAAATACACATTTCATTATCAAGCCAACATCAAAAAAGTGATGAATTATTAAACTGCCTATATATATACTGTATAAAAAAAAAGAGTCAAAAAGCCAAAAGTTCAGCAAGTTGTAAAACCAGCGCTGGCCTTGTTGATTTGTGCCTGTTTCTGCTCTGTGTGTTAATCAGCCTCTTCAGGATATATCCACGACTGCCGCTCGCCTGTCCAGCTTGCATTAATTCAATCGCTGCTCGGCTAATGCATTGATTAATTGGTTCATTAGTGATGCCTGGCAACATTCATTTCTGCCATGACAGAATGATGTTTCAATAGAAAAGAAACGCAGGCCTTACTGCCCACGTATCCCCCCGCATTTCCACTCCGCTTCGACTCGTGTTGTCAACAGTTACGCCGAACGCCACGATGTGATCACTTTGTGAGTACCGGGAGGTTTTGTGCCGCAGGACATGAAATTAATATGAAGGTGAATCAAGCACATTCCCTGCCCGACTGGTTAAGTAATGTCACTTTGACTTCGACGGAGTGGGTGACATCATTCCTGGGAAAGAAATGCTGAGAAGCGTGAGGAACGAGCTTTGGCGCTGGTGGTGCTATACGGAGATGAGGTAGCCGCCCGTTTCGGAGAAAAAGACAAACTACTTGACCCCCCTGTTGGTCATCTGTTCCACAAGTCAAGGTCATACTGTTCTGACACACTATGACAACCAGCTAACATTATTATGGGTGACAGAAGAGGATAGCTTGAAGCTGTACCTTAGAACTATATAAGTTTTTCGACTGCACCTTAGAATTGTTCTGAGAATGGTTAATAAGCTTTTCCAATTGCATTTCCATTTGGCACCAACCGGTTTAAGCCGTGCCACGGTTTCCTAACGGTGCTCAACGCGGCCAAACCATGCCTGGAGGAGGGTTTTAGGACGTAGTAGTGTATTCAATGATTGGTTTTAGGCCCTGTGGTGGGAATAAGCACTAATGACCTCAGGGTCAAGACAAAAGGCTGCTCCAAATGTATGTCTAAATATTGACTACCGCTGGACAAATATGAGAGACGACAACATACGTTTACAGATCCACAACCATTCATATAGAAGACCTGTCCTATACAGTCGTGTCACCTATAGACACACATGCATGTTAATCCCATGGTTGATTACAGTCTATTGGTCTATTCTGGTTCTCACCAGACTAATGGTTTGGTGTGAAATACAGACATGGATAAACACTCAAAGTACAGCCATTACAATGTAAAACTGGGGATCTGGTCAAGGCATATTTTTTATGTATATTTTATATATTTTACTTAATTGCGCTTCAATATATTCCCAACCATGTCGCATGACGGAAATGATGAATTTTCAACTGAAGAGCCATGGACACTTTTCTCCGAGGTATAGTGTGTACAATATGTGGGTTGAGACTAATCTCTCTCTCTCTCTCTGTTTTCATGGATATTGTCACACACACACACTCACGCACGCACGCACGCACGCACGCACGCACGCACGCACGCACGCACGCACGCACGCACGCACGCACGCACGCACGCACGCACGCACACACACACACACACACACACACACACACACACACACACACACACACACACACACACACACACACACACACACACACACACACACACACACACACACACACACACACACACACACACACACACACACACACACACACACACACACGTGTCTCTTTCCTGGGGGTACTTTTGTCATTCCAAAAACCCAGGTTTAAGAAAGAAAAAAGGAAAAAAGTGCGTCATGGTCTGCTGCTTTTCAGACACAGCCGTGTAAATCGCATCCTACAGTACAAGCCATTACTTTTCAGCTTCATATGTACAGTTCACTTGACTGTAAACTTGTGTAACCGTAGCCTTAATATCATTCATTAGTAATATGACACGACTAAAACAACACCGATCTCAATGTAGTTTCTCAAAGGTGAAGTCCTGCTCCTGATTCCTTGGATCAGTCATGGAAAAGAACTATAAATGGCCCTCGCCTAATAAAACAATAAAGAACACGCGGCTTCACGATCAGTAGCACGCTGATGCAGGATCAGTCGCCCTGCCATATAACCACAGTCTTACTATGACAGCTAGGTGACACATAAGTATTATTATCATCGTCATTAATATATTATTAGTTGTATTAAAACCTGAATACTGTACCACATCGTACTAGCCTTAGACATTAGGCACTACAGTATGTCACTGAGGCTGCTGGAAGGCAGTGGTACTGAGCTTTAGTTAACCCATTAAGACCTGGAACTGTGTCATTTTTAGATTTGAGCTAAAAAGTAATATTTTACATTTTGGGCTATTCAAAAATAGCAGATATACCAGCTCGTAGCGCGGCACCGAGTGCCGCGCTACGAGCTTGTAGATCTGCTATTTTTGAACATTCGTGAAAATGTGTGCAAATCTTTGAATATATATATTTTTAAAGCGAACATTTTTAACTCAAATCTTTGCTTCTGGGGGGTCCCTGGAACAAAATATTTTGATGGGGGACCGCGGCCAAATACATAAAATTTTGGGGGTCCTTGACATGAAAAAGATTGAGCACCACTGATATAGAAACATACGTTTTTCAGAATACTGTTGAGATTTAGGAGACATGTAGAATTGGCTTCAGGTCTCAATGGGTTAATGATGAGCAAGACCACACGGGTAGAGAGTTTTGCATAAGAGTGTGTCAGCTTTTCAGAGAACCAACCCAACACTACTCTACCCAACCTTACACCCACCCCCGCCAAACACACACACACACACAGACACATGCACACACCTACACACACACAACCACACACACTCACTTGCTCAGACAATTCTGCACCATATGCCCATGACAAGTGCATAAAAACCGCTCCCAAGCGATAGCACGGGCCAACCCATAAAAACTTAATGCACCTAATTTTCCAGTAATCAAACTTTTATAGACTGCGATGGCTTTTAAACTAACAAATTTTAATTATCGCTTAATTTTAACGGCAATATTAACGCGATCCCTCATTCTGCGAGTGTTCATTCTCCATGAAATATTGAGTAGGGTAAACACAGCGAGGGCCCGATGTCCGCTGGCGCGTGTTCAAAACAAACAGCCAGCAAACACAAAAGGTGAGCTGGGGGTCACCGCTGCATTGGGCCAACCCCAACGACTCCCCTCGCCAGCCGTCACGCAAATAAGCCTCTGTGGTTGTTGCAGCTCGGGAGAGACTGCATGAGACAGGCATGCGCACGCTAAACCAGTCTAATGCTGGTGTATACTGAGATTACTACGCATGCTGCTGACACACAAAATAGTCGCTATGTGTGTGTCAGGGAAGCGTTGAGAATTTATTAATGCGACCCCGCCTTGATAGCGTACGCAGATTCTTCTTGTGGAGGATTTATGGAGCAGGCCTAGATGTGACTTAAGATGGCAAGTTGGCCACCAGTAGCTGCGCTGATCCAGTTCCTGACACCATACATTATTACCAAAGTGAGCGTACTGAGCATATATTATCATCATGCGTTGCGATATAGTGCGTACCCTTGCAAAAAAAATGCACATTGCATAAACAAGGATGAGGTTTAATTTTTCCTCAAGTCATATAATAATGACCTCCGACTCCCGTTCATTTCAATTTGTAGTTTTCCTTTTTCTTCCTCTTTTTTCCGTTTGTACAGACACGAATGCTTAACCCATTCAATCCGGGAACACGTCTCTGTCATTCAAAAATAGCAGATCTACAAGCTCACAGAGCGGCACGAGTGCCTATGAGCTTGTAGATCTGCATTTTTTGAAAAATCAAAAAAAAAAATTGCAAATATTTGAATAAAAATATATAATAAATATAATTAAAAAAAAACATATATTATATTTGTTTTTAAAAAGCGAACATGTTTGACTCAAATCTTTGCTTCTGGGGGTCCCTGGAACAAAATATTTGATATCAGTCTTCTAAAACTGTCAAGGACCCCCAAAATGTATTTGGCCGTGGATCCCCATCTCAAAATATTTTGTAATAGGGACCCCCAGAAGCAAAGATTTGAGTTAAAAATGAGCGAAAGAAATGTAAAAATGACAGAGATGCGTTCCCGGACTGAACGGCTTAAAGCAGCACTGTGGCAGCACTGCATGGGGAAACGCTATTGACTGCAGCACGTGGGTGGTTGAAAATCAGGCCTTATACCACCCAACACCAAGCCAGGGAGACAAAGTGCTGACACAGGCAGATAAGGAAGAGGGAAGGAAGAAAGAGAAAGATTAAAGAGCAGGCTCATTATCAATAATTAAGGGAAATGATTTATTCTAATGAATTACGGCTTGTCTTTATCTAGTTTTTTATCTCCCGATCACCCCCACTCACTCTCTCCGTCCCTCTCTCTCTCTCTCTCTCACACACACACACACACACACACACTACACACACACAGCACACACAGACTGGCTAGTGGTTTGTGACTTGACCCCTGTGTGTATGGCAGGCTTGTGGGCACTGTGTGGTCTATATTGCCACCATGCCGGTGCCAAGCGGGGCTCTTCCGCCCCTGCCCCCCACCTAACCCCTCCCTCTCCCCCTCCGTCCAGGCTTGTCCCGTCCCGGCCCACAGCACCGGGGCAATATGGCCGCGCCGCACGGCATGCTGGGGCGCGGCTGTGAGCCCAGAGCCGCGGCGCTGCCAAGCCAGATGCCCGCTCTGCCACCCTCGGCCCCCTTAGCTTGGCACGGCCCCGCAAAGTTTACCTGAGCCACTACAACCACAGCAATGTTTACGGATGCGGTCATGTGGACACGCGCACGTGCACGGCGCACGTTCACATTCACATAGTGTGCTAGTATGTACGTTATCCCATTAAGACCTGGAACGCATCTGTGTCACTTTTTTGATTTGAGCTAAAAAAAAGCATTATTTTACACTTTGGGATATTTAAAAATAGCAGATCTACAAGCTCATAGCGCGGCACTCGGTGCCGCGCTATGCGCTATTTTTGAAAAATGGTGAAAATGTGTGCAAATCTTTGAATATATATTGTTTTAAAGCGAACATTTGTAACTCAAATCTTTGCTTCTGGGGGTCCCTGGAACAAAATATTTTGAGATGGGGGTCGGCGGCCAAATACATATCATTTTGAGGGTCCTTGACATGAATAAGTTTGAGCACCACTGATATAGAAACATACATTTTTTTCAGAAAACTGCTGGGATTTAGAAGACATTTGTAGAATGGGCCTCAGGTCTTAATGGGTTATATTCCGCTATTATTTTCAAGAATCCGCTTCATTTCAGTGAATCATCACACCTGCACAGCATGCATCATGTTAGCTATTTCTGGCTCTGGGTTTTATGCCTTTTCATCTAGTTCTGCCACCACCCCCCCCCCCCCCCTCCCTTCCCTCCTTCTCTTTACAGAGAACTTAGCACATGCTTATTGGGCTCAGCGATAATGCTATCTTTTACGCCGTACAATAACCAGATGCTGGGACTGATCGAGGCTCGTTTCCCAGCCTGTACAGAACGCCTCCCAAACAGGACAAGAAAAACAACACGTTCTCCCCGAGTCACATATATCACATGATTTCTGACTTAAACAAATATCTCCCTCACACTCCTGGCTGTCAGCGTGCCCATTTTTTGAGAGTGATGAGTGTATTAGCGCGAGCCGCGGTTTATTATTACAAACGTGAAAATGGGGGGCATTTTAACAATTACCTATGAAAACAGGTACGCGAGACAAGCCGCTCGTCTTTCGGCGCCCCGTTTTTGAAACCGCTGCTAATTACGTCCAATTGAGTCGAGGTCACAGCTGTCAATCAAGCCCGGCAAACCACTCCCTCATTATGAGAATTGTTGGTTTAGGTGCAGACACGCCATGCCCGCCACGAAAACACACAGACAAACGCGCACACATACACACACACTTACTGCTTCTTTGATCACGCTTGCAAACACAAACATTTGCAAAGATGCATAAATGCATGTAAACACGTACAGATTTAGCAAATGGACACTCTGAATTTTACAGTGTAAAGACACAATTATTAAACCATTAAGGCCTGAAGCCGATTCTACAAATGCCCTCTAAATCTCAACAGTATTCTGAAAAAAATAATGTTTCTATATCAGTGGTGCTCAAACTTTTTTCATGTCACGGACCCCCAAAATGTTTTGTTCCAGGGACCCCCCCAGAAGCAAAGATTTGAGTTAACGTTAGCTTATATATATATTCAAAGATTTGCACACATTTTCACGATTTTTCAAAAATAGCAGATCTACAAGCTCGTAGCGAGTGCCGCGCTACGAGCTTGTAGATCTGCTATTTTTGAATAGCCAAAGTGTAAAATAATGTTTTTTTTTGCTCAAATCAAAAAGTGACCCAGATGCGTTCCAGGTCTTAATGTTTTTTTTTATATATATATATATACTATTTTTACCGGAACAGCTTCAATACACCGTGGCACAGATTCTACAAGTCTCTGGACCTCTAGTGGAGCGATGGAACTCCATCCTAACGAAAGATATCATGCCTCATTTGGTGTTTTGATGAGAGAAAGAACTGGTGGAGAGAGCAGTGTCTCCCAAAAGTCTCCCATTGCTGTTCAATTGGGTTGAGATCTGGTTTCTGGTCATCACTCGTACCCGAATATGACCATGTCAGGTTGTTTTTACCCCACATCTATGTGGACCAGTGCCTGTGGTTTTTGCACCACAGAACTCTCACATGTGCAATTGTGTCTTTGTGATGAGGGGTTTTATGCACTGCAGCTATATAATACCCTTCTCTATGTAGTTGTTGTTGACAGATTGTTCT
>NW_028155820.1:35000-40000 GCF_963454915.1 Gymnoscopelus microlampas | reverse complement strand
ATTTCAATTTGGTTGGGATGCTTCCACTTTTCAGCACACACACACACACACGCACACGCACACACACACGCACACGCACACGCACACGCACACACACACACACACACACACACACACACACACACACACACACACACACACACACACACACACACACACACCCACACACCCATATGAGTTCAGGAAGAGCAGTCAACCTTCAGCGTTAGCTGCCCTGGGGATCCACTGTCACCATCAGCATTACGCTGATTTTATCTTTCCCCGCTCAGCTTTCAATATTGATAATTTGCAACCCAGCGAAAATGACTTAAGAAGGACGTTAGATCCAAAACACCAGACCAAAATGATTTTATAGTGCACATGACTAATTTATCCGGTTTGTAAAAGTGTTAGAAGTGTCGGCAAACTGCCTGAATTGAAAAAGTGTAAATGCACGCGTAATTTGGACTTGGGGTTTAAGAGACAACATAAAAATGACGGTGTGGTCTGGGTACCAGCTGATTTCAATGGTTAACCTCTCGTAAACTCCCGTAGACGCACATATGCTAAACATTGTAGAAAATGTCTACCACAGTGAAATAAAAAACTTTTTGTTACATAGAACTTACGAATTGTAGGGTTGCTGAACAGCGGTTGAAGGACATCCAAAGCAAACTCCTCTGTGTAACTTTAACTCTTACATGTATGCTAAGAGTTAAAGAGAGGGCAGCAGATAATGCTGTACAAAGAAAAGTACCTCTGGTATAATATTGCATTCTCATTAACACATATTTTTTGTATCGTTTTGGAAATCTGCATTTTGAAAAGTTATGATGCACCGCCCCCAACATTTTCCATACAGAAGAGAACATGTTTTGTTTGATGTCACAGGTGTTGGAAGTAAACCAATTACCAGTCCAATTTATATCACGTAGCACGTCTGTGACGCTTGACAATAACACAAAAATAATTGTTGACGTGACTAATAAATCATGTCAACACTTTTTTCAGTTGAAAATACGTTACATTTGTGGAGCAACACGGCTGCAGTTGCACAAACGAAGCAGAAACCTGTAGTGCTGCTGATGTGAGTGAACAGGTCATGTTAGTTACAATGACTAAGCATGTGGTGTGCGGTGGCTGGGTCATCATCACGTTCACCTTCTATTACATTTCCTTCTTTACACCAGCGTCGGCCATTACTTGCTCGTTTACGGTTATCACCGGCATTAGCCGCTAATGTTAGCCACGTCAGCAAGCCAAGTCCGTGCAACTCACCCCGGTGAACTCACCTAAGCTCAACATAAACAAATAGAGGGACACTTAAATCATCCATATACATTTAATTTCAAGTGTACCAGAGCTTTGCAAATATAACTGGTTCTGAATGCTAGACATTTAGATCCTTCTTCAGTTGCTTTCTGTGGATTTTTTAACTAGTGGAGCGCCACGCCAAGCGCACACATTCGTGCATACACGCGCACGCGAGCGATCGCCGATTGAAATAACCTCTTTAATATGTAAGCCTATTTATTAACCCGCAATATGTATCGAATGTTATTCTATTTACTTGCATAAGGGGTAGAGTGGCCGGTAGAGCGGCCAGATGGGAACCCTGAGGTTCCCAGTTCGATCCCGGGCTCCCCCAGAGTTAGTGTCGAAGTGTCCTTGAGCAAGACGCTGAACCCCTAACTGCTCCGGATGAGCAGGTTGGTGCCTTGCATGGTTTCCTCCACCATTGGTGTATAAATGGGTGAATGTAATGTACAATCTATGTAAAGCGCTTTGGATAAAAAGTGCTGTATAAATGCACCATTTACCATAATGGGGATACTTTAGTGTTGTCATATGCATTTACCTTGCAGACGTCACCTCTGTAATTGAATTAGTTCATGAATCCATCATCCAAACGTTCTCTTTGGACTGCTTCAGAACATCTTGACAGTATGCCTACACCTACAGTACTTAGCAGGTCACACACTGGACCTTGATGTGCATCCAGCCAGAGTCATTCCTATGTTAACTCCATTGATGGTTACAAAATCTGCCGAGTGTCAACGGCGTCGTTGACACTCGGCAGATTTTGTAAGCGTCGGTAAGAGCTGCGAATGGTTGCTTTTGATTGATACGGGAGGTAGACGTACTCTCACACGCAGCTCAAACAACTAGTCAAAGGCTCTGAACTAGTAGAACGGTGCTACACCCCCTGGCTTTAACCACTTAAACGCTGATATACTTCCTTGACTGGAGTCCCCCTAGCCTGGGCAGCATATCTTTCGGGTCTATGATCCGGTCGGGAGCGGAAGTAACTCTACGTCACCAGGCGCGTCATCCGCGTCATCAAGCAGCCGGATGGGCAGATCCGGAAAGACGTCACCCCAAAATAGGTCCGTCCTAATAAAATCCTTGATTTGGCGTAGTTTAGCTTATTTTTAGGGGCGCTAGCCGCTCTATACCGGATCCTGCTCTATACCTGACTTTGTCCGTGTTCACCGTCAACGTTCTGATTGGTCAGACCCATCAACGTTCTGATTGGTCAGACCCGTCAACAAAGTGATTGGTCAAGCTTCACATGACACGTGGCTATAAACACATTATAAACACATATCGATGACAAAATGTATCAAAGGCGCCGCTACCTTCACACAGGGTGTGATTTTTTTTAAATAAATGTGAGTGCACTTTCCGGAGACTATTTAGCGTCTGTATTATCCCACGGGGAAATTCTATCCCATTTAAATAGAGATTGGGGAACCAAAACAAAGCGGCACCGCAAAACCGGATGGGCAAAATCCGGAAAGAGAATTATTTTCTTTTCTTTTTTCTTCAGTAGGCGTGGCCTAGACCGGATCACACGGGTCTTTAATAACGCATACCAGGCTTTCCTCCGAGGTGGAAAGACTGGTGACGCGAGGTTAGAGTCCCCCAGGCTCTATAGTAGGCCCCCTGCTTTTTTCCCCTACACACCAAATATCTTTGCAGAAAATAGTCGATCTACATATACACATTGAGAGCTTGTGGATCTAAAATGATTGCCGAAATGTTCGCCCCCAGGTTGCTGCTGTGTGGGTTTGCCAACCGTCCAGGGACGTGCACAGATAGACTCTAGGTGGTGCTAGAGCACCTGCCCTTTGCCCTCTTGACCAGAAGTGCCCTTTTTTTTTTTTTTTTTTTTTTCAGTTTACAGCAGGGGTCTTCAACAGGGGGTCCAGGACCCCTAGGGGGTCCTCAGAGTTACTACAGGGGGTCCGCCAATTCTTTATGTAATATGATTTTTCTTTTTACCATAACCACTCGAAACCTAGCATCCCTTTTCTGAGGAGAACTTTAGCCAAAAATAGCCGATCTACAAGCCCAGGCGTTGTGGGCTTGTAGATCGGCTATTTTTGGCAAAGAGGTATAGGTGTAGAGGGAAAAAAGAGCAGACCAAGTCAACAAAAAAAAGTATAATTTACTTGAGCACCTGCCCCTCAAAATGTCTGTGCACGCCACTGCAACCGTCCCTTGAAATAAAGAATTGTCCCTTATTTGGAAAGCTAAAACTGAACTGATATTTTTGAGAATCAATCAATGACACCCATCTTACAAGTTCAAACAGCTCATAATACAGGTTGTTAATATAATATACAAAAATATATACGGTGAGATTTTATCTTCTTCTGCCAGGTGTCCCTTGTTTGAATCACAGGTAGTTGACGACCCCTGATGCAGTCATGGAGCTTACCTCAGTTTGGGCTGGCCAACTCCATGCTTTCCCAGCAGATGGGTGCTCAGGTGTTTCTTCATAACAAAGGCCCACCTGTTAACAGAGGGATATGTGGGTTAACCGCAATGTAATGCAACAAACACAACTTTCCTATTCAAAGGCAGTAACTTTAACCCTTTAAGACCTGAGGCGATTCTTAAAAAAAATCTAAATCTCAACATTTTTTGGAAAAAAATCTGGAAAATATTTTTTCGAGATTTTTCAAAAATAGCAGATCTACAAGCTCGTAGCGCGGCACTCGGTGCCGCGCTACGAGCTTGTAGATCTGCTATTTTTGAATAGCCCAAAGAAATCTTAAAATGAGACGCAGATGCGTCCCCGGTCTTAATGGGTTAAAAAGGGGGTTTTCCTGAACATTATACCAGCCTTTAAAGAAAGAAATATATACTTTGGTAGAAGTTTGGGTTGTGTAGTAACCTTGACATGATGTACAGTAACTGTAAATATTGGTGACTGTATGGCTGAATATTGTTTTCACAACAATTCTACCACTCATAACTATGAACATCATATTATATGACTGGACTGTGACTCCACAACTTCATAGCCTGCAGTCAAACGTGAACCGAGGCTGACCCGACGTTTCATCAGCATACTTTCACACAGTATTCGCAAAAATTCCCATTTCAAGACACTCAAACTCATTTCCTATTCATACTTTCCCACCATTTCCAGACCTGCATAATAACTCAATAACAAAAGTGACCACAGTGACTTTGCAGGCGCCTTGTGACTGGTTCACAAGCACAATCTTTGGTGGTTTGGGTCTTCCAAAACAGACAAAAGAGGGTGTCACAAAGGCTACACGAAGACTACGTGCCAAGTGTGTACAAACATTGCAGTTAGAATTCGAGGATACGTGCAGTGGCATACACACGCACAGTCAAAAAAAAATAATACCGGGGCACTATTGCTCAGCCATCAACCACAATGCCCTGACAGTGTCTAGGACCCGCAGTTTACTATGTCTCCTAAACAGCATGTGAAAACATAATGAACGGATGACAGACCTAACTAGTCAGGGATCCAAAGCTGCCTCTCCGGCGTTTTCATCCCCTGGCCTTTTCATTTAGCACCCATCACTTCCCATTATCGTGCCTCTGACAGACAATGACCACATCTGAGAGCTGTGGACAGAGCTACATGAAAGAGGCAGAAGGGAGTTGAACCAGCAGTCCTGTGGTTGGCAGTGTCACTGCGCGCACAGAGTCCTCTCCGTCCTCCCGTCCTTCGCTCCTAACCCCCTCCCTCCCTG
>NW_028155820.1:2500-30000 GCF_963454915.1 Gymnoscopelus microlampas | reverse complement strand
TGGTGAAAGGGTATAAAGGAACGTTTCAGCTGGGGAAAAAAAAGACAGGTATAAAACTGGGAAGGTGAAAAACAAGTGCTTGAAGTCGAGCAAAGTTCTGTGTTGTAAATTGGCGAAAGAGGTAACCAAGGAGCCATTAGGCAGAATGAGAGAAGTGCCAGATGTGGGATCCACTCAACCCTCGCAGAGCTGTGCACTGAAGCTTGGGAGATTGGGGAGGAGGAGGGGGGGGGGGGTTCCTTTGGGTGGGGGGGGGGGGGGTGCTCTGAAGGTATGGGGCTATGCTTCGGCTCCCTTTGAGGGGACACACAAACATCCACACACACTTCCCGCGCACACGCACAAATAGACACATCCGCACGGTTACGTACATGCATACATGGATACGCACACACACACACACGCACACTCACGCGCACACGTGCGCATAACCCCCACACGCGTATTATGCACTGCAGTGGTCCGTCGGGCCCCAAAGAAATGAGTGTGTGAGGGCTCATCCACAGCCTCCTGTGCCAGTCCTAATGATGGCTTCCACCTGCTGCTTTAATGTCACAGCTGGAGCGCCCTCCATCCCTCACTGACTCTGACTGCCATCAGCAGCAGCAGGTAGCAAAGCCAGAGTCCTCCCGCCCCGTCTCCTCCTCCGTCGCCACTTATTGCACCTCCCTTCCCTCCTCCTCCGTCTCCCCCGGCCCGCGCCATCCCTTCCTGTGTTTCCCCCCTCTCTCTCTCTCTCTCTATCCCCACCCCCATCTATCCCTCGGTGACTCTGCCTTCCATCAGCAGTTCTATGGTACCCACCACGCCCCCCACCGCACCCTCCACCCCACTCCCCTGCGGCTCTCCCTGCTACTACACCTCCCCACCCCCCCCAATCCTCCACCTCCATTGCCCCCTTCTTCTTCTCCCTCCGGTCCCCTGCCACCCCTAGCATTTTCTTCTCCCATGCGTTGTCCCTCAGTGCCTCTCTGTCTGCCATTGGCAAGAGAGAATGCTTTTTTCCTCTGCATCCTCCCAACTTCCAATCTCTGCTGCTGCACCTCCTTTCTGTTCTGATGCGCCTCCTTCCCCCCCTTTGTCTTCTTCCCGTTTCCTCCAGCCTACTCCTCCCCACAGCCCCCCCCTCCCCCTTGTCAAAGTCCTCTGTCTTTTTCTTCTCTTTTTTTTTTACACCCCACCTTGACGTTTAGACTTCTGATACCACCGGCAGGTCTTTTTTTTGCGCACCTGAATATTTCCTGGTGACAGCAGCCAGCGTAAGGAAAGAGCGACTCGGCACAAAAAAAAAAGAGAAACTTGAAACAGACTCCTTGTGCGCGCCGCACTTTGTCTTCTGCACTCTGCAATTAACCACTTAAGACCCGGAACGCATCTGTGTCATTTTTAGATTTGAGCTAAAAAAGAATTGTTTGACACTTTGGCTAAAATCGAGAACATGTATGCAAATCTTTCAATATGTATATTTTTAAAGCGAACATTTTTAACTCAAATCTTCGCTTCTGGGGGTCCCTGGAACAACATATTTTGAGATAGGTGAGGCCAAATACATTATACATTTTGGGGTCCTTGACATGAAAAAGTTTAAGAACCACTGCGATAGGTTTTTTCAAAAATCTGTTGGGATTTAGAAGACATTTTGTAGAATCGTAACCTCAGGTCTTAATGGGTTAAAAGTTTGAGAACGTTGGTCGACCGCACGTGCCAACAGCGGCCGGTCGAGCGCCGTCAGGTGATCAACGGCGTGCGCTAATTGCGGGAGTGAGGAACGCAGCGCGTGGAGCGATAATCTTTCTTTCTTTTTTTCATGTTTTGCGCCAACACACCACCACACCACCACCGCCACCTCAGCAGAAAATATCTCAATACACTTCCGTTCTCCGTGAGTGCACCATCCTCATTCTCTCCATCAGGGTTTCACCTCCGTCATTCAGTCCTCCCCCATGTACCCCTCCCCCACCCCCACCCCATCTACAATTGAAACAGACTCAAAATAGTTTATTTGAAGCTTCAATGGGCACGTATTTGAAATCGCTAGGCTATGTTTGGTCTGTGGCGGAGGAATAAAAAAACACACAAAGTTTCCTATTTCCACGACTAAATCTCATTCTCGTTGAGTAAACATAATCAGACGAGAGCAATGATCTGCTTTCTGTGTCGTATGAACCCAGCCTGACGAGAGATGGCAACATGGGAAGAAGTAGATGTCTAACCCGTTGAGACCTGAAGCCCATTCTACAAATGTCTTCTAAAATCCCAACAGCTTTCTGAAAAAAACTTATGTTTCTATATCTCAAACTTTTTTATGTCAAGGACACCCAAAATGATATGTATTCGGCCGCCGACCTCCATCTCAAAATGTTTTGTTCCAGGAACCCCCCAGAAGTAAAGAATAGAGTTAAAAATGTTCGCTTTAAACAATATATTTTCAAAGATTTGCACGCACTTTCACGATTTTTCAAAAATAGCAGATATACAAGTTCATAGCGCGGCACTCGGTGCCGCGCTATGAGCTTGTATATCTGCTATTTTTGAATAGCCAAAGTGTAAAATAATGCTTTTTTTTTTAGCTCAAATCAAGAAGTGACACAGATGCGTTCCAGGTCTTAATGGGCTAAAGTGAGTGGCTTTGACAGGCAGGTAAACTGACAGAAGAACAGAGCCCAACACTTGCCTAACAGAACCCCGGAGCGCTGAGACAGCTGCTGACATGAGAGCAGTCATACAGACAGCCAGGATGGAGACGCCCGACACAGAGACACACAGAGACAGCGAGAGAGAGAGAGAGAGAGAGAGAGAACTTTCAAGATAAGCCTCCTTATTGACAGACTCACTAACTTTGTGAGAGACAGGTAGCAGGGAAGAGAGAGACGGTTGGAGTTTATCGGAGGAGTCTAGTTCACCGGGATGAGACTTTCTAACATCGCTTCTTACAAGCAGGTGTCTAATGGAGGCCCATGAAGAACTTTGGGGGGAAGAGACGGGTTCTCAAATGACCCGAAACTAAAATGTGGTGTCAATCTGACTGATAGAGAGACAGAGAGAGAGAGAGAGAGAGAGAGAGAGATGTGAAGACAAGCAGTAACAGGGAGGGAAGGGGGGGGAATAGAGATATGGAAAAAAGAAGGGATACATCTATATGAGGCAGAGTGAATGAACTAAGGGGAGAGTGGAGTAGAGTGGAAAGAGCAAAAGATAGAGAGAGGGAAAGAGAGACCGAGAGAGAGAGAGAGAGAGAGAGAGGGAGAGAGAGAGAGGGGCAAAATGCAGTTTGCGGTGCTGTCACTTTGTTTGATGGAAGGAAGGGGTGACTCCGCATCAATATCGCTCGGGCCTTCTTAGAGATCCGCTTATGGAAATCTCCCATAATGTAACAGCTATTGGGGCGGGGTGAAATAAATAAATAAGACGTCCGGATTGATTTTTACGCCCCGCGTCGGAGAGTGAAGCGAGCACTTGATCTATTCCGAGATGATCTTGATAAAAATAAAAGGAGAGGCAAAAATGTTGCTCTGACGGCCCATCAACGTCAAGGCCCTCACTGAAACAGACACCTCTCACTTAACCCATTGATACCTGGAACGCATCTGTGTCACTTTAGATTTCTTTGGCTATTCAAAAATAGCAGATATACAAGCTCATAGCGCGGCACCGAGTGCCGCGCTATGAGCTTGTAGATCTGCTATTTTTGAAAAATCGTGAAAATTATTTTTTAATATTTTTTTCCGAAAAATTGTTAGGATTTTGAATTTGTTTAGACGCTGCCTCAGGTCTTAACTCATTCACTGCCAGAATTATTCTGGCCGCGTTTGAACACTGCCATATTTTTCATTGAAAAAAAAAAGTACTCAGGAGCCGAGATACAGAATTTTTAAGTTTTAAGTTAACAAGGAAGTGGATGGGAGTCTATATCTTCGAAAAATCATATCTCCTTGGTCTTTGGGTCAAAAAAATAAAAAAAAATCTAAAAAAAAAAAAAAATTAAATTTTTTTTTTTTAATTTTTTAATTTTTTTAAAAAGTCGTTTTAGTCGTTCTTGGCAGGCATGGCTTATGGACAGAAGTCGTTTTAGTCGTTCTAGGCAGTATATGAGTTAAAGGGTTAAGGATGCCACCGCGGCCGGCGCGAGCTGTGTGGAATGGATGCGTGTGTGCGCGCGTGTGCGTGTGTGTGTGTCGTCCTTGCGCGCCCAATTTGTGTGTGTGTGTGTGTGTGTGTGTACTTTTGCACGCGTGCGAGAGTGTGTGTCCTCCCATTTTAGACGAGCGAGGTACATAAAACGCTCTGTCTGTCTCCCTCTCCCTCTTGTCTTTCCAAAGAGTTTTGGATCATCTGCTGAGGCAGGTGATGGGGCTTGACGGATTGATTGAGCAGACTGTCTCATTGGCGGTGGCAGCGCCCCATAGAGTTCCCGGCTCCGCTGCACACCGTTCCATTAAAGGATCATTTAGAGGCAGAGAAGTTCCACCTGCACTTATGCAGAGCACACCCTAATGTGAGATGAAACACACACTTTCAGCTGGGGGAGGGGAGGGGGGGGGGGGGGGGGGGGGGAAGGAGGAGGAGACGAAAAGAGGGGAAAAAAATGAAAACATAATAATGAAAAATAAAAATGCGGTCGCTTTCCCGACAGCACATTTCCATCTTTAACCCATTAAGACCTGAGGCCGATTCTTACTTATGTCTTCTAAATCCTAACAGTTTTCTGAAAAACGTATGTTTCTATATCAGTGGTTCTCAAACATTTTCATGTGAAGGACCTCCAAAATGATATGTGTTTGACCGCCAACCATCTCAAAATATTTTGTTCCAGGGACCCCCAGAAGCAAGGATTTGAGTTAAAAATATTCGCTTTAAAAGGATATAAAAATATGAATTTGCACACATTGTCACACTTTTTCAAAAATAGCAGATCTACAAGCTCGTAGCGCGGCACTCGGTGCCGCGCTACGAGCTTGTATACCTGCTATTTTTGAATAGCCAAAGTGTAAAATAATGCTTTTTTAGCTCAAATCAAAAAATGACACCGATGCGTTCCCGATCTCAATGGGTTAAGAGGAACAGCGATTGATGAAGTAATCTATTATTGATATCATCATCGCCATGTGTGCCGATGGCAGTTTTAACGTTACAAAGCTCCCCTTTGCTCGGAGCGTCATGGCGCTTGTTTGCATAATACGCTATTCGACTTCATTATATTTTCTAATTAACTGCTTTAATTTGGGGTTTGAATCCTGAAAAAAAGGGGGCAACTTAAAAACGCTGAACAAGAAGGGTAGAATGGGGATTGTGTTTGGTGCGGAGATAAAAGGAGTGGTGTGGATAGAACAAGGTGCAGACGGGTTGTACATGAAGCCGCGGCGTGCTTCAAATATGAATTCATAAACGAAGGCAGATTGTGTGGAATCAGCAGGAACGAGGCTTCACTTTTATGGATGGTCGGGGAAAGAGGAGGAAACACTATTTGCGTAGATGACGGAACGCGTATAGCGAGAAACATTTCCAGCGAAATACATAACACGCTAAAATACTGAGGGAAAACAAGTCTCATTTTACACAAGAAAGCAAAACGAATCAAAAACACTGGTTGTTAAAAGCTGTTAGCTTCTCTGGCTAATGTATCTCTCTCTCTCTCTCTCTCTCTCTCTCTCTCTCGCTCTCCCCTTCCCTCCTCGGCACTTCCTCTCTGCAGTGCAGTTAGAGATATGAAAAATATATGTGCTTTTTTTCCCCTTCCTCTCCTTTCCACCGCTCCGTGTTAAATCATTAAAGAGAAGTCCTGCTCATTATCTCTCTAAACAAAACTTCTCTTAAACCAAATAAATCACCGCGCGCGGCGCAGCTAACAGCCGTGAAGGGATAAATTACAAAGCGCCTCACTGGCAGCACTGGTATTTTAAAAAGCTTGCTGCACAATTTCTATGATGTACTGTAATTTGTAATGCAGGTTTCCTTATGTTTATGAGGTCTCTTCAGGTGTGTGTGCGTGTGTGCGTGTGTGCGTGTGTGTGTGTGTGTGTGTGTGTGTGCGCGTGCGTGTGTGTGTGTGGTGCGCTGGGGGAAGAGGTGAAGGGCGATGGGGGAGGGGTTGTGCTTGTTGTATCTTTAATTTTGTTGAGATCATTTCCACAATGAATACAATAGTAAGGATAATACAGCAAATGTAACAAGTCTCTATTTTACATTTGCCGTAATGTGACTCGACGTCAGTTTAAGGCCTAATAACTCTAATAGCCTGTTTGCTCAAGTACTCGCTGACCAACGTCATTATAGGCTGGACTCATTATAAAAGACAAACACAATGACACAGTACCCCCTTATTAACCCATTAAGACCTGGAACTGCGTCATTTTTAGATTTGAGCTAAAAAGCTTTATTTTACATTTGGGCTATTCAAAAATAGCAGATATACAAGCTCATAGCGCGGCACCGAGTGCCGCGCTACGAGCTTGTAGATCTGCTATTTTTGAAATATCGTGAAAATGTGTGCAAATCTTTGAATATATATATTTTTAAAGCGAACATTTTTAACTCTAATCTTTGCTTCTGGGGGTCCCTGGAACAAAATATCTTGATGAGGGTCCGCGGTCAAATACATATAATTTTGGGGGTCCTTGACATGAAAAAGATTGAGCACCACTGATATAGAAACATACCTTTTTCAGAATACTGTTGAGATTTAGGAGACATGTCGGCTTCAGGTCTCAATGGGTTAAAGAGCCTAATGTATATAAACCCAGTCGTACGTCGGTGTCGTGCGGCAAGAATAGCCGACGCACAAGCTCGCAACACGTTGCGAACTTGTACGTCGGCTATTCTTGCCGCGGCGACACCGCCCGTACGATGAAGAAATGATCAGGCCTAATTGAGGGAACACCCACAAGCCGACCCCCCCCCCCGCCCCGGGTGCAGTATGTTAGTCCGACAGCGCATTCCTCCGACAGCGCAGCGCTCCGACGTTTCCAATACTAAACCCGAACCAAACCCTCACCCTAACCCTAACCGCACGCGGATGCCACATAGTCGGAGAAAAGGTCTGTCGGATTAACGCATGCCTCCCCCCGCCCCGCCTTTCTTTCTCCTCTGTTCGCCCACCTCCTCTCCCCTCCACCCCGTGGAACCTCCAATGCTCCTTCTGGGACCCATGGAGTCGCGGTATAGCGCGCCCCGACCTCCCCTGGCCCCCAGTGGGCAGATTAAAGTGGGATAACAGGGCTGCGCTCAGGTCCGTTTACTACTAGCAAGCCTCTCTCCGCCTCCTGGGGATAAAAACCAACAGTAGCCTGGTGAGACCCAAAAACAGCCCAAACATGATTTATTTAGTCTGTTTACTGTGCACTGTATCTGCCTGTCCTCCGAGAACAAATTAAACGTATGAAAAAAAGGGGGGTGGGGGGGGGGGTGGCGAGGCAGAGAGAGAGAGAGAGAGAGAGAGAGAGAGAGAGAGAGAGAGAGAGAGAGAGAAAGAGAGAGAGAGAGAGAAAGAGAGAGAGAAAGGGGTAAATAAATAATTAAATCCCCAATGTAGGGAGAGAAAGAGGAGGAGGAAAAAAAAGATCCAGGAAGCTCGGAGACTGTTTAATTTTCAGTGGAGAAATGGAGCTTTCTTTCTCGTCTACCATGGCAGGCTGTGTTCCAGCCTCACCTCCACATGCCATGTGGAGCACGGACCCAATCTGTCTGAGTCATAGAGTCAAACCCACGTACAGCCCCCCCCCCCCCAACCAACCAAAAGAAAAACAAGGCTCCTCCAAATGTGCAAAAGAAGGGAAAGTTGTTGCTGAATCAAAGCGCACGGCGGGGTGCGGGGAGGAACAAAGGGCAGTTGAAGGCGAGATAGAGGGAGAGAAGAAAAAAGAGACGGACGGGAGAAAGAGGAAAAAGAAGAAAAAAGGAGACAGCCTCTCTAATTTCACCCCTTGTTGTGTCGGCGAGTGGTCTCGCACATTAAAAAGAACTTGAAGGAACATGACAAGAGAGAGTTGTATTTCTCTCACAATAGTTTTGCTAAAGCAGATAATCCATAAAACATAAGGCCTCCGTATTGACGTTTCTCTCCGCTAGCGGCTGAGTGAAGGGCGTAGCTGTGGATGTCAGGCCTGTCTGTCCGAGTACGGAGCGCCCGCCCGCTCAGCGCTGCCTGTCTGCTAGCTAGCTAGCTATACCACTCTCATTATCCACCGCCGCCTCTCTCCCCTGAAGGGCGGCTAAGGTCACACTCCGCAGGAGGAAAAATAAACCTCCTCCGCCGCTAATCTAATATTCACTGATTCTATCAGGAGAGAGAGACCTATAAGAGACCCGGGGACTCATAGAAGCGTTGATGGAGGAAGATTGTACGAGAAATCGATCGTCCAAAGGTCCAACCATGCGCCCACCCCCTTGGCCTTGTGGGTTTGGGGGAAAGTTTAAATGGCCTCAAGTTGAATGTGACGTCTGTCTTCTACGCCGGGTTGACAGCACACGACAATTATGTTTGCTAACTTGAGAGCGCCTGCTGGCCTGGCACGCATTTTTATTGTTGAGGCGCTGAGCGATTTGTACTGTCTCTCATTGTACGGAACAATGGGCTTGTATAGATTGAGCAAAAAGTATAGCCAAATAATTTACACAATGTGTTGTGTGCAACGCTATTATGGATGCTGTTACCTCCTACTCAAAGCAGACACTTCTACACCTCTCAGACAAGCACATACACATGCACATACACACACACACGCATGCACACACGCATACACACACACCGGGATAAAGAATGTCTTTGTTTGGCTATTGTTGCCGTTGTCTTGACACCCACCATCTGCCGCCCTAGCAACAGAGAGAGCGGAGAGAGAAGTTTTTTTTTCCACTGGAAACTCGCCCTCCACCTCGCCCAAAAAGAGAGAGAAAACAAAACCTGCCGCGAAAGGTTTCACTCAAACAACAATTAGCCCTCACGCCGCTGACGCCGGCTCTGTCGTTGACTCACCGCTCAACAAACAGCCCATCTCTGCCTCCCTAATGCCTTGTTTATGTCCACATCGGAGCTCACCGAAAATGGTAAACAAGCGCTCTTCTGCCGCATGCGAATTCACAACAAACAAATCTCTCTTTCTTTTCAAAGTGATGAAACAAAGAAAAGCAACGTCCGTTAGCGTTTAATAAAGAAAGCCAATCTGGCTGTTGGTTAGAAAAAAAAGGGGAGGGGAGGGGGGTGGGGGGGGGTGGGCATTTAAATTGCTACGGTCCTCCTCAGTCACGATGTTACAGAACAGACGCAAATATGTATCGCAGATGCGAGCGGTTGCTCAAAAAGTAAATGAATAAATAAATAAATAAGTAAATAAAGTGTGCTATGCAGATGAGGGTGACGAAGGCTCCATCTCGGCCTATTCTGTGATGCGCCGGCCATTCATCACCTGCGCATGCAAAGCGCCTTCTCCTGTCCTTAGCATATTCGCATATTCTAATGAAGCCTTGCATGCAAATGAGAACGACCTTTTCCTTTTTGCTTTTTTTTTTTTTTTTTACAACTTTACATTAACCCATTTAGACCGGGAACGCATCTGTGTCATTTTTAGATTTCTTTGGCTATTCAAAAATATCAGATATACAAGCTCATAGCGCGGCACCGAGTGCCGCGCAACGAGCTTGTAGATCTGCTATTTTTTTAATATATATTTTTTAAAGCGAACATTTGGATAATATTTTGTTCCAGGGACCCCCAAAAGCAAAGATTTGAGTTACACATTTTGCTTAAAAATGTATATATATATTCAAAGATTTGCAGAAGTGTTCACGATTTTTCAAAAACAGCAGATCTTCAAGCTCATAACTTGCATATCTGTATAAATTGTATATCTACAATGACAGAGATGCGTTCCCGGATGGAATGGGTTAAGAGCAGGGGAGTGGAGAGTGGCTGTAATGGCTATTAGAGACGGCGGGCTGAGTATGTGACGTTGTGATCTAAACTCCGGGACACTGGTAATTAGGCTAATCTATTACCAGACGGCAGCTGTCACAGATCTTTATGGCGAAGGACGGACTTGTCAAATGCTTTATTTATTAAACCCGGGTCTTTTCTGAGGGATGGTCAGTGAGAGCCACACAGCAGCTAATGTGCCTGACGACGACGGGGGGTAGACGCGTCGCGCGTGTATTCAGAACCTCGAACCGGGGCTCAGGACCCGGACCGGGTCAACTGGAATCAACTGGAGTGTCTCCTTCACTGAGCCGCCATGTCCTGAGAGTTCAACGCAGAGTTAGACGTTATAGCTTGAGTGTCTGTCTGTCTGTCTGTCTGTCTGCCTGTCTGCTGCACTGCCTGTCTCCTTGTGCCCTGGTGTGACTCTCAAACGCTCCCGTCTCTCTCTCTCTCTCTCTCTCTTTCTCTCCCCCGCTGAGGGCCCTCCTCCCCCAGATGGGGGAGAGAGACGAGCCGTCACCCCCTCGCCTACCCTACTCCCCCCACCCTCCCCTCCGCTCCTGTCCGCCAGGCATGGCCGTGGGGTCCGGCACTTGTCGGCAGGGAGGCAGGGAGGCAGGAGAAAGTTACGCCTCCTTACTGTGACTTTGAACTTTCTCAGATGAGGCATAAATATTGAAATATTGAAATGAAAGATGCGCTGGGTGCAGAGGGGAAGGTAGGCGGAGGAGGAGGGAAGAGAGGGGGGGGGGGGGTGGAGCATGTGGGAGAGTGAGGGGAGAGTGAGAGAGAGAGAGAGAGAGAGAGAGAGAGGGGGGGAGAGAGAGAGAGAGAGAGAGAGAGAGAGAGAGAGAGAGAGAGAGAGAGAGAGAGAGAGAGAGAGGATAGACGGATGGGGGGGGGGGAGAGAAGACAGGAGGCCCACTGAGAGAAGAGACAAGGCCCTCACCCCTCTGCCAGGCTGCATTCTAGCAGTACGACAGTTATGGATAGGAAACATTACTGCGGCTGGTAATTAAAGCAAAAACTAATACTGTCTCTTGGATGGGGGGGTTTCACAGTGAGCATCCATTTGTCACTGCTGTACACTCGCCAAGGCCAGATTAAATTACACACATATTTAGTCCTGCAGCGCACACCAGGCTCTATCTATCTATCTATCTATCTATCTATCTATCCATCTGATCTATTTATCTACAGTGTCTATCTATCTATCTGATCTATCTATCTATCTATCTATCTATTTACAGTGTCTGTCTGTCTGTCTGTCTATCTATCTGATCTATCTGATCTATCTGATCTATCTATCTGATCTATCTGATCTATCTGATCTATCTGATCTATCTGATCTATCTGATCTATCTGATCTATCTGATCTATCTATCTATCTATCTGATCTATCTGATCTATCTATCTATCTATCTGTCTGTCTGTCTGTCTGTCTGTCTGTCTGTCTGTCTGTCTGTCTGTCTGTCTGTCTGTCTGTCTGTCTGTCTGTCTGTCTGTCTGTCTGTCTGTCTGTCTGTCTGTCTGTCTGTCTGTCTATCTATCTATCTATCTGTCTATCTATCTATCTATCTATCTATCTATCTATCTGTCTGTCTGTCTGTCTATCTATCTATCTATCTGATCTATCTATCTATCTGATATATCTATCTATCTATCTATCTATCTATCTATCTATCTATCCATCTATCTATCTGATCTATCTGATCTATCTATCTATCTATCTGATCTATCTATCTATCTATCTGATCTATCTGATCTATCTATCTATCTATCTATCTATCTATCTATCTATCTATCTACAGTGTCTGTCTATCTATCTATCTGATCTATCTATCTATCTATCTATCTATCTGCAGTATCTATCTATCTATCTATCTATCTATCTATCTGCCGTATCTGCCGTATCTATCTATCTATCTATCTATCTATCTATCTATCTATCTATCTATCTATCTATCTACTGTATCTATCCATCCAACCATCCAGCTAACTACTTATATCAATCAATCCATCCATCAATCTACTCAACTATCTATCCACCTGTCTGTCTGTCTGTCTGTCTGTCTGTCTGTCTGTCTGTCTGTCTGTCTGTCTGCCTGTCTGTCTCCCATCCATTTACACCATATTATTTCCAATCCTTCAGGACATCTACCTGTCTACTCAGCTATCATGCCATCCACCCATTTATCTGCTTCTATCAATGTCCGTCTGTTTGTCCATCCGTCCGACCTGTCTGTCCGTCCATCCGCCCATCCAACCATTTGTCTTTTCTACCAACAGTTGAGGTATATCTCAGTGTCTCAGTGAGTGAGTGACTCACTCAGTGACAGACCAGCAGACAGACAGAAAGACACTATGTGTGTGTGTGTGTGTGTGTGTGTGTGTGTGTGTGTGTGTGTGTGTGTGTGTGTGTGTGTGTGTGTGTGTGTGTGTGTGTGTGTGTGTGTGTGCGTGCGTGGAGCGGCAGCGAAGAGGCCGACGGCTGAGGCGGCGAGAGGAGAGCGAGAGGCGGCGGGCGGGTGTGTTTCCACGAGGAGCGAGCGGGGTGACAGTGTCACGGCGTGGATGGGTGACACTGAGCGTGTGTCACAGGGTGACGGCTGCACTCTGCTAGGACCAGCGGCCCCCTCCGGCGCTGTCATACCAACCAGCCCCTCCCCTCTCCCCCCCCCCCCCCCCCCCCCCCCCCGATACCGACACTAACCCTCTGACAGGACAAACATGACTCCTCGTCTCAGCTCCTCCTGCCACAGACGGGGCCTGACGGCACACAGAGACACCGAGGAGCAGGAGGGAGGAGGAGGAGGAGGAGGCAGTGTTGATTTCGTCAGTGGAACTAAGACTAAGAAGTAATTTTATGTTTGGTTGCGCTAGGGTGTGTGCATGCTGAAAATAGCAGATCTACAAGCTCACAACGCGTCGCGCTGCGACGCGTTGTGAGCTTGTAGATCTGCTATTTTCAGCATGCAACCGAGTGTAAAAATCAGCCGTAACGACGCCATCAAGGCATACGTTTTAGTCGACTAAATCAACCGTAGATTTAGTCGACTATAATATCATGATATTTAGTCGACTGAAAACTAGACAAAAACTCAAACATTTCAGGTGACTAAAATATGACTAAAACTAAATGGAATTTTATTCAAAGACTAAAACTAAATCAAATTTGCTGTCAAAATCAACACTAGGAGGAGGAGAGATAGAGAGGAGAGAGAGGGAGAGAAAGAGAGGGAGAAAGAGCAAGATAAACTGATCGAGACAAGACAGAAAGTGAAACAGAAAGACACAGGGGGAGGGGCGGAGGGGGGGGTTAGACAGAAGGATAGCACTATAGGTTGAGGGGTAACAATTCAGGGGAGGAGCGGGGGGGCGGCAAAGGGGGAGATGAGGAATGGAGACGCAGATGATGAGAGAGAGAGAGAGAGAGAGAGAGAGAGAGAAAGAGATAGTGGGGGAGGTGGAGGCAGTTCAGTGAAGAGAGACGAGGGGGTGGGGCGGGGGCGGGGGGGGGGGGGGCAGAGAACGAGAGAGAGAGAGTAGAGTAGAGCACGGCGAGACTGATCGCTGTTGATCTTCACGATAAGCGCTCCCGACAACTTGTGACCAAAGTGCCGCTCCGACACTAATCGTCCGTGAAGGCTGACCTGCAGCAAGGCAGCGCCGTTCAGACCGGATAGGGCCGCTGCCGCCGCCCATGACGAGATGAGCGCCGACAGGAGACATCCAGACATCAGAACTACCCAGAGAAATTGTGACATGGACTTCAGTGCACTGTGAGAGAGCAGCATGAAGAGAAATACAGAACACACACACACACACACACACACACACACACACACACACACACACACACACACACACACACACACACACACACACACACACACACACACACACACACACGCAAGAAATGAAGAAAAAAAATGTGAGCACTGATACTCCGTGCTCTTGGCAGTCAGGGCAGACTTATCAGGCTAAGATGAAAAGAGAAGGACAGAGAGAGAGAGAGAGAGAGAGAGAGAGAGAGAGAGAGAGAGAGAGAGTGAGGAGAGTGGGGGGAGGAGGGCAGGAGGGAGAGATGGGTAGAGAGAGAGAGAGAGAGAGAGAGAGAGAGAGAGAGAGAAGAGGGGAGGGGGGGGGTAGAAAATATGAGAAGAGGAGAAAAAAAAATCCATTTTATTGACAATTATCTTTGAGTTGTTTGAAAGGGAGCTGGACCTGTCTCTATTGGAGGACAACCTTGAACCCAGTGTGTTCACCCTCTACAATACATGGAGAGAGAGAGAGAGAGAGAGAGAGAGAGAGAGAGAGAGAGAGAGAGCGTGCTGCTTCACTGAACTGGTTCAAGTCACTGGTTTTAAAAGATGCAATTTTTTTTACATCAGTTTATGTAAAAATTAGCTTCAGGTCAAGCTAATCCAAGGACCACACGTACTGTATAACAAAAACATTGATCCCACTGTGGAAAGAGCTCAATTCTGAAGTCATCGCGCATTGAACACACAACGTCACGTTAACCATCTTTTTAATTATGACTAAAACGATCCCAGTGAATGGCACGGGTTGAAGTTCAGATGAAAACATTTACGGCGCAGACAAGAGTCATAGATAGACAGACAAGACGGCTTAACCAGTCCGTCAAGGCTTTTAAGTTTTCTCAACGAAAAAAAAAACGTCTGAAAGACCTCACCGCCTTTTTTTTCTTTTTACTGACGTCCCTTTTTCTTGATTTTTTTTTTAACCCATTGATACCTGGAACGCATCCGTGTCACTTTCGATGTCTTTGGCTATTCAAAAATTAGCAGATATACAAGCTCATAGCGCGGCACCGAGTGCCGCGCTACGAGCTTGTAGATCTGCTATTTTTGAAAAATCGTAAAAAATATTTTTTCATATTTTTTTCCGAAAAATTGTTAGGATTTAGATTTTTTTAGGCGCTGCCTCAGGTCTTAAAGGGTTAAACGAAACAGACCCCGGTAGACATTTCATACATTCTTAGACAAATATTTTCACATTGGCTCGGAGTGGGCGCCTCCTGTTGCCAAGGCGCTTGCCTGCCTGCCTGCCTGCCTGCCTGCCTGCCTCGGCGACAAGTCGTCAGGAGGAAACATGAAGCTGGGGTTCTAATAGTGGCGCACACGCTGTTTGTTCAGTCACTAATGACTACTGGCTCCCACTTAGGCGCCACATGCAAAATGTGTCCATTGTATAAAAATACATGGATATAATCATATCTGGCACCATAAATCATCTGAGAGGGCTGCTCTATCCCTTTAGGAGGATTTACTAGCATAGGACTGGAACATGAGGTAGGTGGGGGGGGGGGGGGGTGGGGGGGGGTGGCGGTGGGCACGTGGAAGGAGAGTCATGCTGCACGCATGCATGTGCGTGTGAGCGTGTGTGTGTGTGTGTGTCCGTAGTTTTGTGTCCGTGTGTGTACGTATAGCCTGATTTATACTTCCGTCGTACCGCCGAAAACAGCCGATCTACAAGCTCACGCCGCGTCGGGTCCGCGGGCGCCTTGTGAGCGTATAGACCTGCGGGATTTAGGGGCCCGCCACGCAGTGGTGGAAAAAGTACTCAAATGTTTTACTTAAGTAAAAGTATCAATACTGCACTGTAGAAGTACTCTGTTACAAGTAAAA
Source organism: Gymnoscopelus microlampas (assembly GCF_963454915.1). Lineage (NCBI taxonomy): Eukaryota > Metazoa > Chordata > Actinopteri > Myctophiformes > Myctophidae > Gymnoscopelus > Gymnoscopelus microlampas. Next base: position 14,439 of record NW_028155820.1, on the reverse strand, counting down.
GTCCGGAATTCCAAATTTACTTGAGTAAAAGTGCAGAAGTATTGGCATAAAAATGTACTTAAATTACCAAAAGTAAAAGTACAAAAATGTTTGAAAATAGCAGATCTACAAGCTCACAACGCGTCGCAAAGCGACGCGTTGTGAGCTTGTAAATCTGCTATTTTCAAATAGCCTATGTATAAAATAGGGCTAAAGTGGTTTATGTATGTTTCGAAATATCTATATTTATATCTGAAAAGTAACTAGTAACTAAAGTTTTCAAATAAATGTAGTGGAGTAAAAGCACAATATTTGCCTGTGAGATGTAGTGGAGTAGAAGTAAAAGTATTGGAAATTGGAAATACTCAAGAAAATACAAATACCTCAAAATTGTACTTAAGTACAGTACTTGAGTAAATGTACTTAGTTACTTTCCACCACTGCCGCCACACCACCACACCACACCACACCACTGTGGTACGACGGAAGCACAAATGACCGCATATCTGGAGAAATACGCCCCTGCCGATATTTCTAATAAAAAATAGCAATTCCATTACATGTGCCACAACGTGATTGGTTGAAGCCCGGTTATTGATGGCCGGTGACCATTTGGGGGTCGCTGATGCGGAGCAAGAGGAAGGGTCAGAGAGCGACGTGGAGGGAAAAGGCTCTATTAGATGGAATTAATGCCCGCTATGAGAGGCAGTTGGGATAGGAGGGCAGGGGAGAGAAGTGGAAATGCCTGCCGTTGGTTCCAGTGAGTCTGACAATATGCCAATAGCTACAGCAGGGCTGCTAACCTCAACCTCACCTCCAAGGCAGAGGGAGAAGGAGAGTCACCAGACCCTTATATTTCTCTGTCTGTCTCTGTCTCTGTCCGTCCCACCATCCCCCACCCCTCCCCCCCGGGGGGGTGGTAGAGTCTCAGAGGGTGAGGTGTCAGAGCTGGTGAGTCCTGCTGGTCATCACACACACACGCACGCACGTGCACACGCACACACACGTTGGCTGGTCTTCACAGAGAGAGGAACGGAGGAGAAGAGAGGGCTGGGTGTGCTTCTAGAAATATTCCCCTTTATTGATCTGTTGTAGGGAGATGCTATCTCTTTACATGAGGGCCAGACCGCTGGAGCCAGCACACACACACACACACGCACACACGCGCACAGACACACACGCACACACACACACACACGCACACAAATCACTGAGTGCTAGATACACACGTATACTCTCTCGCGCGCACGCCGCATGCACAAAAAAACACACACGCACGCACACACACTCACACAAAACAAATACACACACGCGCGCGTGCGTGCAGAATATGGCACAATAAATGTATGTTACTATCTACAAAATGTCTGCACATGTGTGCCCACACACCAAGCCACCACAAACCACACAGACTAATGCTCGTATCATAAACGTCCACAGACACATATACAATGTACAAATACTGCAGCTACACAAATCCCCCATATATACCGCACGGCGCACGGCAACACAAGGCAATGCAAACACTGTTTACTTATTTATTGATGAAGTTAATTGCTCGTTAAAAAAAAATCGCACGTGAATTGTTTGGCACAAACTTCATAAACATTTCATGTTCTCGTCTGTGCGGGAGAGACGCAGTTTGGGAGAAACGGAATAAGATGTCTCTGGAAAACAAATCACGCGCCTCTCTCTCCCCCCGCTTAACACGCTATAACACAAGCCCCCCGAACGCCTCACCACAACAAATTGACTATATCCATTTGTGAACAGTGAAAAATTAGCTATTTTAGCAAGGATTGGGAGACATTTTTTTGCACTACACGCCCCCCCCCCCCTCCCTCCCCTTTTTCTTTCTAAACCAACACACCAAAGGAGTGTCTAGGAGACACGCTGCACAGCTTTCTCTATTAGCCCATTCCATCCGGGAACGCGTCTCTGTCATTTTTAGATTTGTTTGGGCTATTCAAAAATAGCAGCTATACAAGCTCATAGCTATGAGCTTGTAGATCTGCTATTTTTGAAAAATCGTGAAAATGTGTGAAAATCTTTGAATATATATATTTTTTTAAAGCATTTTTTTTTAACTAAAATCTTTGCTTCTGGGGATTCTACAAATGTCTTCTAAATCCTAACATATATATCTATAATATCAGTGGTTGGTTCTCAAACTTTTTCTTGCCAAGGACCCCCAAGATGATATGTATTTGGCCACAGACCCCCATCTCCAAATATGTTGTTCCAGGGACCCCCCAGAAGCAAAGACTTGAGTTACAAATCTTTGCTTTAAAAAAAATATATACATTCAAAGATTTGCACACATTTTCACGATTTTTCAAAAAATAGCAGATCTACAAGCTCTAGCCGCTATTTTTGAATAGCCCAAAGTATAAAACAATAGTTAGACAAATGCGTTCCCGGTCTTAATGGGTTAGTCCAGACTGCTGGAGCTAACAATGGCTGTACTTACAGTATAGCGCAAATAGGACCATCACTTTTCATTACCTGCTGTTTCACCAGAGCTTCACTCTATCATTGCCACAGCATGCTAATGTAATGTAGGCTACTGTCATGTAAATGAAACTGTTTGTTTTGTTTGCCTTCCCTCCTCGGCTGATTGTCAGAGCGGCTCAGCCTGGAGCAGCAGGTGTGTTTGTTTGTGTAGGAGTGTGTGCACCGGAGGACTGGCTTTGTGTTTGTGCACCGTGTGTGTGTGTGTGTGTGTGTGTGTGTGTGTGTGTGTGTGTGTGTGTGTGTGTGTGTGGTGTGTGTGTGTGTGTGTGTGTGTGTGTGTGTGTTGTGTGTGTGTGTGTGTGTGTGTGTGCACGGGCAAACAACAGCACCGCAACAAGTGAGTGCGTGTGCCTGCGTGTGTGTGTGTGTGTGTGTGTGTGTGTGTGTGTGTGTGTGTGTGTGTGTGTGTGTGTGTGTGTGTGTGTGTGTGTGTGTGTGTGCGTGCGTGCGTGCGTGCATACACGCACACGTGTATGCATATGATGTGCACCTGTGGGTGAACATGCATGTGTGTGTTTGCCTCCAACGCAAATCTGAATACACATGCGTGCGTGCATGCGCTCTCACACACACACACACACACACACACACACACACACACACACACACACACACACACACACACACACACACACACACACACACACACACACACACACACACACACACACACACACACACACAGAGCTCGCAGTCAACCAGATGTGCGCCTGACCCTGGGCTCAGCCACTGAAATGCAAAGTCGAATGCCTACCCTGCACTCTCCCCCCCCGGCCCAGGTACAACCAACTGTCACAAACAATGGGGGAATATGCATATACCGTGGGCTAGGGCTGCTACAACATGCTCTCAATGTAAATCATATTTCACAGGTTTCCCAGAAACAAGCCAGCCAGCCAGCCAGCCAGCCAGCCAGCCAGCCAGCCAGCCAGCCAGCCAGCCAGCCAGCCAGCCAGCCAGCCGATGAGCAAGCCAGCGCAGTGCTGTGCTAAATCTGCCACGCTATCGCTGCTGGGGTAATTGACAGCACCTGCAAAACAAGTGACCCTGTACGCGCCGTTTCCCCGCAATATGGAGCATTTTTTTATTTATTTCTTTGGTTTTTATTTTTCGTTCGTAAACACAGGCAATATCAAATGGCAACAGGAGAGAGAGAATAAGTGGCGTCTGTGATTGCTGATTTAGTAAAGACGACAATGGCTCTGTCTCCAATTAAACGTGGGGTTTATTTTTTGTTGCGTCTGAGCGGAGAATGACATGTGTTAACTCAGAAAACAAGCCCTCAAACATCTGCAATGTCTTAAGTGAGTGTTGAGCAAGGCACATCTCTACGTGGTAGCAGCAGCGGGGGCTGGGCTGCTTTGAATCTGTTACGTTAGCTGTTGCAGGGACTGCATGTTAACTCAAAGGGAAAGTTTATTTACACTAAGCTATTTCATCCCAGGCCCTACTTGCTGCCGAGAGGCAGTGGTGGAAAAAGTACTCAAATGTTTTACTTAAGTAAAAGTATCAATACTGCACTGTAGAAGTACTCTGTTACAAGTAAAAGTCCGGAATTCCAAATTTACTTGAGTAAAAGTGCAGAAGTATTGGCATAAAAATGTACTTAAATTACCAAAAGTAAAAGTACAAAAATGTTTGAAAATAGCCGATCTACAAGCTCACAACGCGTCGCAAAGCGACGCGTTGTGAGCTTGTAGATCTGCTATTTTCAAATAGCCTATGTATAAAATAGGGCTAAAGTGGTTTATGTATGTTTCGAAATATCATAATTTATATCTGAAAAGTAACTAGTAACTAAAGTTTTCAAATAAATGTAGTGGAGTAAAAGCACAAAATTTGCCTGTGAGATGTAGTGGAGTAGAAGTAAAAGTATTGGAAATTGGAAATACTCAAGTAAAGTACAAATACCTCAAAATTGTACTTAAGTACAGTACTTGAGGAAATGTACTTAGTTACTTTCCACCACTTCCGAGAGGCTTATAGGCAGATGAGCTCAGATGAGGCAACGTTTCTCCTCACGAGCACTCGGAGCGGTCCGCGACAATCAGGAGATACTGCAGCGAGGAGAGAGACTGCGTTTAGAGGGAATTGCATGTGAAGGCCCGTCTTCTTTTTCCTCCCCTCAATCATGACGACTCTGCGTTTGGACACACGCACGCACGTAGCGCTCGCTGCCTCCGCCAGCTTTTTGTCCACCAACAACAGGCCCTACGTCTGTCACAAGGCATTCATCATGCCTTAACCTCGTGTTTTGGCTTTCTTAGATCCAAAACAAAACAACGGCATACTATAGCAACGTCAACGTGATCCCGTGACAGATCTGAAGTAATACAAACGGCGGCAGAACTTAACCCGTTAAGACCTGAAGCCGATTCTACGAAATGTCTTCTAAATCCGAACAGTATTCTGAAAAACGTATGTTTCTATATCAGTGGTGCTCAAACCTTTTCGTGTCAAGGACCCCCAAATTGATATGATTTGGCCGCGGACCGCCATCTCAAAATGTTTTGTTCCAGGGACCCCCAGAAGCAAAGATTGGAGTTAAAAATGTTCACTTTAAACAATATATATTCAAAGATTTGCACACATTTTCAAAACATTTCAAAAATAGCAGATCTACAAGCTCGTAGCGCGGCACTCGGTGCCGCGCTATGAGCTTGTAGATCTGCTATTTTTGAATAGCCAAAGTGTAAAATTATGCTTTTTTTAGCTCAAACGGAAAAAGTGACACAGACGCGTTCCCGGTCTTAATGGGTTAAGGCAAATTAGTCCTGCGTGATGAGTCGACCGCGTGCGTCTCTGGGAATCGCTGTGTGCCTCCCTAAAGCAAAGCAGATGCCGTCAGTGCGGGCAACGCATACAAGACACGTCGAACCGTAATGATAAAAACAACAGATTTCTTTTTTTTCACCCCTTCTCTTCATGCCGGTGAGAACCTTCGTAGATACACACTGGCTAAAGGTTCTGACTTGAATTAGATTTCCGACTTGATTTCGTGACTTGAATTAAATTAGTATTAAGCAGACTGCGATGCCTGACAACGGCTGCGGGGCCTGGAATGATCGTTTCGGATCTACGTCACGCGACATGGCTCGTATGTGGTACAGTTCTCATGGCGCTTGAGTCATCATGCACACGGATCACAGTGCATTACTTTCGCCGAGTGCAATTTGTTTCTACTTGAAATAAGTTCTCGAAAATATAAATGCTCGCGTGTGTATCGATCTTGCTGCCATTTTCACTGAAAATCATGTTTTAAGAAAGAGAGGCAAAAAAAAAGCACAGTAAAATCCCTGAGTGACCCTTTTGGGTCCCATTGTATAACCCTCAGAGTCAAATGAACACTCAGGATATTACAGCGTGAGAGCACACTTGTGCCATATACAAGGGCAGGAAATTCAAGACCCCAAAAAAACTCTGAAATAATTCCTGTATGAGGGGCTGGGGGGGGACGGGGGACGGGGGACGTGAGCGGTTCAATTTGAACAAAAATGCTGACATGTAATGCGTCGTGACAATCGCGTTAGCGGGAATTCACTTCAAAATGTGACTCTTTGAAAAGGGAGACGCCCGGGCTTCCAGTGCACTCTTCCCCCCCCCCCCCCCCCCCCACATCCCCCCACCCCAACCGTTTTTTTTCTTCTTCAGGGACGTTAGTTAGGGTGGCACACAAGCGGCTCTCCATCCAGAGCGTGTGTTAGGCGGCGAAGAGAAAAAGGAATATATAGACTTGTCTGAAGACTGCTACTAATAACCATGTCACTACTGCACCACAGCTAATGGTAAAATAATAAGAAGGGGATTCAAGTTGCTAAGAAAACAGAAGAGAGAGAGAGAGAGAGAGAGAGAGAGGGGAGAGGACGGCTAGAAGAGGAGAAGGCAGAGAAAAGAAACAGAGAGAGCAAAGAAGAGAGAGAGTCGGGGAGGGAGACAAGTGCGTGTGCGTGTGCGTGTGTGTGTGTGTGTGTGTGTGTGTGTGTGTGTGTGTGTGTGTGTGTGTGTGTGCATGTGTGGAGTGGGTAAAAAGCAACATTTTGGAGGTAGTATAAAAGTGCCTAGGCATGCTGGTGGTGCTGGTGTAGCCAGCTTAACCCATTAAGACCTGAGGCTATTCTTCAAAAAAATCTAAATCCTAACAGTTTTTTGAAAAAAATCTAAAACTTTTTTTTCCAAGATTTCTCAAAAATAGCAGATCTACAAGCTCGTAGCGCGGCACTCGGTGCCGCGCTATGAGCTTGTATATCTGCTATTTTTGAATAGCCAAAGACATCTAAAGTGACACAGATGCGTTCCAGGTATCAATGGGTTAACACATTCCCGGGGCTACTGGTGCTCAGTGGCATTAATCGGAGCCTGAGTCAGGTAACCGGGAGCGTTTGATCTGGGAAGTTTCCACTGACCCAGCTCTCTCCCTCTCCTAGGACCCGTTTATGCTAATGCCATGGCTGGGTCTCCATTGCTGTGGGCCCGTCTAATGACTCTCAGGATAGGGAGGAATGGAGCCAAAATCCTCGGTTGGTATCTTGTTAAATTAAAGACACAGAAGCGGGCTTACACGGGGACACACGCTGGGAGAACGGACCAAAGACCCACACTCAGAACCAAAGAGAGGTACCGAGGCAGGAGCTCTGCGTTTTTATATGGGTGGACGAGCATGATAAACACAAAAGATTTGTTAAAATAATAAATAAATAAATAAACTCGCCTTAATGAATAAACAAGAGTTTGCTAAAACACATACAGTGCGGGCAAAAAATAGATATGCAAAACAATCGCTTCAATATTGTAAAGCAAACAAAACAACATATGTTTGGAGCATGCAAAGTCACAGAGTTATTGTTATTAAACAGAACGTTGATTTAGTTTCTCTTCACCCGTTCATGAATATTCTGATATGGAGGGAAATGTGCGCAAGTGTAGGTCACGTGTAGGTTGCGATAGGTCGCTCCACAATGAAAGCCGCGCGTAGGCAGGTGCGAGTGTAAGCTGAGTGGGCCGGTCAAAGACACGCCGAATATCTGCATTAGAAAAGACAAAAATATACTAAATGGAGTGGCAGCGGCATGCATAATCATAACAATCGTCAAACAATCATGTACATTCTGTTAGCCACGAGCGAAAACACCTAGACGGCGACGCAAAAAAAAAAAAAGAAATAACATTCTGGAAACTATTTGTTTTGATACCAGACTTGGTAACCTCCTCTTCTCTCTTTCCCTCTCTCTCTCTCTCTCTCTCTCTCTCTCTCTCTCTCCTCCATCTCTATTCTAATCTTTAGCTAATCTTTTCTTGTTCTTACCTCCTCAAACCAACTCATATTTCATGGCTGATATCTTTATATTTTCTATTATCCCCCGTTCTGAAAAATGTGACCAATGGGGGCATTGGTTTGAAATAAAATATGAATCATCTTAAAGATAAAGATACGGCAACGTTCTTGTCCCCCCGCCCCCCTCCATCCCACCCACCCCATTGCCATTGCAGTTAGCCATCACTGTGGCCCTGTGTTTGCTTTGTTTACCCTCCCCTCAACCTATCCCCTCCTTCACCACTTCATAGAAGTTATTCTTCGCCACCTCCATGACATTACTGTCAGCTAGCGCCACTCGTTTTTCAATTTTTCCCCTGCAAAAATGGGGTTTCCTGAGCACCAGCGCAGGGGGTGGTGGGGGGCTGGTGATGACCAGCTAGTGGTGTCTGATCAGATTGGGACACCCTGAATCTCCCCACAGAAGCAATATAGTACACACACACACACACACACACACACACACACACACACACACACACACACACACACACACACACACACACACACACACACACACACACACACACACACACACACACACACACACACACACACACACACACACACACACACACACACACACACACACACAGTGCAGCTGTATCTTACAACACTGCCAGATATATATAATAGAGAGAGAAATAGGAATTATGAAGCCTTCAGCCGCGGTGCACCAACGTTACATATGAGAGGAGATCCCATCGGCCCAGCTCTGTATTTAGTATTTCTGGTGAGTAATCTTTTGTCATTTTATCACAAGAAATGAAATAATGGGGCGATCCTCTAATGAAAAATGAGGCCCGGTGCTGCAGCACAGGAGAGACCGCCAAACAAAGGAGGAAAAAAGGCTGGCTGAATTTAAAGCTTTCAAGGGGAGCAAAAAACCCGGAATCCTAAATTTAAACACTACCAGGTGTGTTTCGAGACAAAAAGAAAAAACTTTAATTCGATTAATTGTGAAGAGAGAATAATTGATAGAAGTGTGAATTAGCTATTATTCAATAAGGAACGTGCAAAGGGAAAAAAATGCTGCAAGCAATCTGTAAAAATAAAATAAAAAAAAAGAATAAGAAAAATATATACTCAAACTGAAAATTAGCACAATGCACCATGCACTACTTTAAATATTCTCTGTGCAACCTATTCAGCTTGGAAACCAAGACCTATTTCCACAATGTTTAACCACACACAGTTCCCGGTATATTAACTTGGGTTCTTGAACTATTATGTAAAACATGATTTTTGCAACCTTTGGAACCCACACGACTAATAAAAAAAATCTTTGTTATGGTTACAGATATTACCAACGTGAACAAACCTAGATACAGCAGCAAAACACATCTAAAAAATGATGCAAAGCAATGCTTGAGTCGTTAGTGGGCCAACAGTGTTTTACACCAAGCAGAGGTTTAAACTAAAAACAGCACTCGGTAGGGAAAGACAGGAACAACTGTATCATCACTGAGGGAATGTTCAAACTCAAATACATTTATTTTTCATTTATTATGTAAGTATTAATTAATTAAGTAGCAGTAAATTTGGCAGGGACAAAACTACTTACAGATCCTAAAACTACAATCACATGACTAATATGGATGCATCTTTTTTTGCCGCTATTGTTTTTGTATGTAATTTCACCGCGGTGGATAATTACCATGAAGTCAGTTTAGATTATTTCAGGTTTTGCAAGTGGTACTTTTTTTTAAATCAATGTTTTTTTTTAAATGAAATGGAATGCCTCTGTTTCTCCATTCAAGTGCACTGTGTGCAACAGCCAAGAGAACAGGGGACGCAAAATCAAATATTGTCACACTATAAACGTACACATTATTCTACTAATTGTCATGAATGAAGGAAGCCCCAACTTCAACGAAGGAATGATAAAAGGAAGGAACTCTAAACAGAGCGAGAAGAACCACAAATAGACGGCTAGAGATACAGAAATACATCACAAACAGAAAAACTAACTTAAAAGCTAAATGCACACCACCTGTGCAAACATGCACCAGCATCTCAGACTCCAATAAAGCCATACCTTTTTAACTAACACTTTTCAGGCTTAATTTAGATGAACTTATTTATCCCTGTATGGAGGAGAGGTAGAAAAGGTCCTTTCCTCACACATTACGCACGCATATTGAGTTGGTTAAATTCTTTCATCTCCCTTAATGGTGTGTGCGTGCGTGTGTGAGCGCGCGTGCACGTGTGTGTGTGTGTGTGTGTGTGTGTGTGTGTGTGTGTGTGTGTGTGTGTGTGTGTGTGTGTGTGTGTGTGTGTGTGTGTGTGTGTGTGTGTGTGTGTGCTATGTTAAAGGGTGTGTGACAGACAGTCTCTCCTTCCATGCATCTGTGTTTAATTAAAGGCAGAGTTTCGGCATCCCCAGCCACTGCCACACACAAACACACTTACAGAGAGAGAGAGAGAGAGAGAGAGAGAGAGAGAGAGAGAGAGAGAGAGAGAGGGAGAGGGAGAGAGAGAGAGGCTGGCCCTAATGTGCATAATTAACTTAACCCCCATCACTTGACTTTAAAGGGTTGTTTGGAGGACTGAGCCAGGCAAATGGAGGACTGGGAGAGAGTGGTCCTTTATGTCTAAAATATTCATTAATGCATTTCAGAACACTTTCAACCCCGCCTCTGATTTTTGTTTTCGTTTGGGGACGGATTGTTGCTAAGCACCTCCGAGACGACAGGAGAGGCCGACGGGAAATAGGACGAGTCACCATCTGAAGCGCGGCTCCCCGGCACGCACGCACACACACACACAGACACACACACGCGCACACACGCGCGCACACACACGCAGTCTGGGAAGTATCTCATGTGGTTACTCTCTTCTGCTTCTGACTTTGTAACAAGAGACACATGAGAGAGAGCCAGAGAAAAAGAGAGCGAGAGAGAGAGAGAGAGGGAGAGAGACAGAGAGCCTGGTACATGTGAAACACGGTGTAAACCGGTTGAGAGAGCCGTCATGACTCCGAGTTAAGACAAGGAGAGAGGAGGAAGGAAGGAAGGTGGAAAAGAGGGGTGGGGGGGTGGAGGAAAGAGGAGCGTGGCCAAGAAATCGGGTGTCCCCCTCCACCCCCTCCGGCCTGGTCCTCTCTGCACCCCCCACACACACACACACACACACACACCCCCTCCACACACAAACCCCCCCCCCCCCCCCCGCTGTGCGAGCACTGACTGCTACCAGCCACACACATCACCTCCCATCAGGGTCAGTGCGCCAGCGAAAAGGTCAGCCGCGCCGACAGCCGATTGGCCGAGATGGCCGGCGGTCGGCTCACTGGTGGGGCCAGCGGTGATCCTGATGCACCTGATGTGACACACACTCCACTCCGGCCATCACACACACACACACACACACACACACACACACACACACACACACACACACACACACACACACACAGGATGAAAAAACTAAGAAAAACAAACACAAAGATGCTCGGAAAACAAAAGTGTAATCAGAGAGAGAGAGAGAGAGACAGACAGACAGACACAGAGACAGCGAGAGAGAGAGAGACAGTGAGAGAGAGAGAGAGAGAGAGAGAGAGAGGGTCAGGTCCGGGAAGAGAGTCTGGCTGTGGCTGGGGTCACCTGCCGGCCGCCGTATCGATCAGTGTTAATGTAGTATCAAAGTGACTCTGTGCCACACATAGAAACCCTGAGGGGAATGAAATAATTGTCCATCCTATACCGTCGCACCGGGTCTGCTCTGTGTTTCCACTGTCTCCTTAGTGCCTGTCCTCCTCCTCGCCGATGGAAAGAAACCACTCAGCCCTGATTCTATTGATATTTTCCTTAACCCATTAATACCTGGAACTGTGTAAGTTTTAGATTTGAGCTAAAAAGCATTATTTTACACTTTGGGCTATTCAAAAATAGCAGATATACAAGCTCGTAGCGCGGCACCGAGTGCCGCGCTACGAGCTTGTAGATCTGCTATTTTTGAAAATTCGTGAAAATGTGTGCAAATCTTTGAATATGTATATTTCTAAAGTGAACATTTTTAACTCAAATCTTTGCTTCTGGGGGGTCCCTGGAACAAAATATTTTGATGGGGGTCCGCGGCCAAATACATATCATTTTGGGGGTCCTTGACATGAAAAAGATTGAGCACCACTGAT
>NW_028155821.1:0-21570 GCF_963454915.1 Gymnoscopelus microlampas | reverse complement strand
GTGCGTGGGGTGGGTATTTGGGGCGTGCGTGGGGTGGGTATTTGGGGCGTGCGTGGGGTGGGTATTTGGGGCGTGCGTGGGGTGGGTATTTGGGGCGTGCGTGGGGTGGGTATTTGGGGCGTGCGTGGGGTGGGTATTTGGGGCGTGCGTGGGGTGGGTATTTGGGGCGTGCGTGGGGTGGGTATTTGGGGCGTGCGTGGGGTGGGTATTTGGGGCGTGCGTGGGGTGGGTATTTGGGGCGTGCGTGGGGTGGGTATTTGGGGCGTGCGTGGGGTGGGTATTTGGGGCGTGCGTGGGGTGGGTATTTGGGGCGTGCGTGGGGTGGGTATTTGGGGCGTGCGTGGGGTGGGTATTTGGGGCGTGCGTGGGGTGGGTATTTGGGGCGTGCGTGGGGTGGGTATTTGGGGCGTGCGTGGGGTGGGTATTTGGGGCGTGCGTGGGGTGGGTATTTGGGGCGTGCGTGGGGTGGGTATTTGGGGCGTGCGTGGGGTGGGTATTTGGGGCGTGCGTGGGGTGGGTATTTGGGGCGTGCGTGGGGTGGGTATTTGGGGCGTGCGTGGGGTGGGTATTTGGGGCGTGCGTGGGGTGGGTATTTGGGGCGTGCGTGGGGTGGGTATTTGGGGCGTGCGTGGGGTGGGTATTTGGGGCGTGCGTGGGGTGGGTATTTGGGGCGTGCGTGGGGTGGGTATTTGGGGCGTGCGTGGGGTGGGTATTTGGGGCGTGCGTGGGGTGGGTATTTGGGGCGTGCGTGGGGTGGGTATTTGGGGCGTGCGTGGGGTGGGTATTTGGGGCGTGCGTGGGGTGGGTATTTGGGGCGTGCGTGGGGTGGGTATTTGGGGCGTGCGTGGGGTGGGTATTTGGGGCGTGCGTGGGGTGGGTATTTGGGGCGTGCGTGGGGTGGGTATTTGGGGCGTGCGTGGGGTGGGTATTTGGGGCGTGCGTGGGGTGGGTATTTGGGGCGTGCGTGGGGTGGGTATTTGGGGCGTGCGTGGGGTGGGTATTTGGGGCGTGCGTGGGGTGGGTATTTGGGGCGTGCGTGGGGTGGGTATTTGGGGCGTGCGTGGGGTGGGTATTTGGGGCGTGCGTGGGGTGGGTATTTGGGGCGTGCGTGGGGTGGGTATTTGGGGCGTGCGTGGGGTGGGTATTTGGGGCGTGCGTGGGGTGGGTATTTGGGGCGTGCGTGGGGTGGGTATTTGGGGCGTGCGTGGGGTGGGTATTTGGGGCGTGCGTGGGGTGGGTATTTGGGGCGTGCGTGGGGTGGGTATTTGGGGCGTGCGTGGGGTGGGTATTTGGGGCGTGCGTGGGGTGGGTATTTGGGGCGTGCGTGGGGTGGGTATTTGGGGCGTGCGTGGGGTGGGTATTTGGGGCGTGCGTGGGGTGGGTATTTGGGGCGTGCGTGGGGTGGGTATTTGGGGCGTGCGTGGGGTGGGTATTTGGGGCGTGCGTGGGGTGGGTATTTGGGGCGTGCGTGGGGTGGGTATTTGGGGCGTGCGTGGGGTGGGTATTTGGGGCGTGCGTGGGGTGGGTATTTGGGGCGTGCGTGGGGTGGGTATTTGGGGCGTGCGTGGGGTGGGTATTTGGGGCGTGCGTGGGGTGGGTATTTGGGGCGTGCGTGGGGTGGGTATTTGGGGCGTGCGTGGGGTGGGTATTTGGGGCGTGCGTGGGGTGGGTATTTGGGGCGTGCGTGGGGTGGGTATTTGGGGCGTGCGTGGGGTGGGTATTTGGGGCGTGCGTGGGGTGGGTATTTGGGGCGTGCGTGGGGTGGGTATTTGGGGCGTGCGTGGGGTGGGTATTTGGGGCGTGCGTGGGGTGGGTATTTGGGGCGTGCGTGGGGTGGGTATTTGGGGCGTGCGTGGGGTGGGTATTTGGGGCGTGCGTGGGGTGGGTATTTGGGGCGTGCGTGGGGTGGGTATTTGGGGCGTGCGTGGGGTGGGTATTTGGGGCGTGCGTGGGGTGGGTATTTGGGGCGTGCGTGGGGTGGGTATTTGGGGCGTGCGTGGGGTGGGTATTTGGGGCGTGCGTGGGGTGGGTATTTGGGGCGTGCGTGGGGTGGGTATTTGGGGCGTGCGTGGGGTGGGTATTTGGGGCGTGCGTGGGGTGGGTATTTGGGGCGTGCGTGGGGTGGGTATTTGGGGCGTGCGTGGGGTGGGTATTTGGGGCGTGCGTGGGGTGGGTATTTGGGGCGTGCGTGGGGTGGGTATTTGGGGCGTGCGTGGGGTGGGTATTTGGGGCGTGCGTGGGGTGGGTATTTGGGGCGTGCGTGGGGTGGGTATTTGGGGCGTGCGTGGGGTGGGTATTTGGGGCGTGCGTGGGGTGGGTATTTGGGGCGTGCGTGGGGTGGGTATTTGGGGCGTGCGTGGGGTGGGTATTTGGGGCGTGCGTGGGGTGGGTATTTGGGGCGTGCGTGGGGTGGGTATTTGGGGCGTGCGTGGGGTGGGTATTTGGGGCGTGCGTGGGGTGGGTATTTGGGGCGTGCGTGGGGTGGGTATTTGGGGCGTGCGTGGGGTGGGTATTTGGGGCGTGCGTGGGGTGGGTATTTGGGGCGTGCGTGGGGTGGGTATTTGGGGCGTGCGTGGGGTGGGTATTTGGGGCGTGCGTGGGGTGGGTATTTGGGGCGTGCGTGGGGTGGGTATTTGGGGCGTGCGTGGGGTGGGTATTTGGGGCGTGCGTGGGGTGGGTATTTGGGGCGTGCGTGGGGTGGGTATTTGGGGCGTGCGTGGGGTGGGTATTTGGGGCGTGCGTGGGGTGGGTATTTGGGGCGTGCGTGGGGTGGGTATTTGGGGCGTGCGTGGGGTGGGTATTTGGGGCGTGCGTGGGGTGGGTATTTGGGGCGTGCGTGGGGTGGGTATTTGGGGCGTGCGTGGGGTGGGTATTTGGGGCGTGCGTGGGGTGGGTATTTGGGGCGTGCGTGGGGTGGGTATTTGGGGCGTGCGTGGGGTGGGTATTTGGGGCGTGCGTGGGGTGGGTATTTGGGGCGTGCGTGGGGTGGGTATTTGGGGCGTGCGTGGGGTGGGTATTTGGGGCGTGCGTGGGGTGGGTATTTGGGGCGTGCGTGGGGTGGGTATTTGGGGCGTGCGTGGGGTGGGTATTTGGGGCGTGCGTGGGGTGGGTATTTGGGGCGTGCGTGGGGTGGGTATTTGGGGCGTGCGTGGGGTGGGTATTTGGGGCGTGCGTGGGGTGGGTATTTGGGGCGTGCGTGGGGTGGGTATTTGGGGCGTGCGTGGGGTGGGTATTTGGGGCGTGCGTGGGGTGGGTATTTGGGGCGTGCGTGGGGTGGGTATTTGGGGCGTGCGTGGGGTGGGTATTTGGGGCGTGCGTGGGGTGGGTATTTGGGGCGTGCGTGGGGTGGGTATTTGGGGCGTGCGTGGGGTGGGTATTTGGGGCGTGCGTGGGGTGGGTATTTGGGGCGTGCGTGGGGTGGGTATTTGGGGCGTGCGTGGGGTGGGTATTTGGGGCGTGCGTGGGGTGGGTATTTGGGGCGTGCGTGGGGTGGGTATTTGGGGCGTGCGTGGGGTGGGTATTTGGGGCGTGCGTGGGGTGGGTATTTGGGGCGTGCGTGGGGTGGGTATTTGGGGCGTGCGTGGGGTGGGTATTTGGGGCGTGCGTGGGGTGGGTATTTGGGGCGTGCGTGGGGTGGGTATTTGGGGCGTGCGTGGGGTGGGTATTTGGGGCGTGCGTGGGGTGGGTATTTGGGGCGTGCGTGGGGTGGGTATTTGGGGCGTGCGTGGGGTGGGTATTTGGGGCGTGCGTGGGGTGGGTATTTGGGGCGTGCGTGGGGTGGGTATTTGGGGCGTGCGTGGGGTGGGTATTTGGGGCGTGCGTGGGGTGGGTATTTGGGGCGTGCGTGGGGTGGGTATTTGGGGCGTGCGTGGGGTGGGTATTTGGGGCGTGCGTGGGGTGGGTATTTGGGGCGTGCGTGGGGTGGGTATTTGGGGCGTGCGTGGGGTGGGTATTTGGGGCGTGCGTGGGGTGGGTATTTGGGGCGTGCGTGGGGTGGGTATTTGGGGCGTGCGTGGGGTGGGTATTTGGGGCGTGCGTGGGGTGGGTATTTGGGGCGTGCGTGGGGTGGGTATTTGGGGCGTGCGTGGGGTGGGTATTTGGGGCGTGCGTGGGGTGGGTATTTGGGGCGTGCGTGGGGTGGGTATTTGGGGCGTGCGTGGGGTGGGTATTTGGGGCGTGCGTGGGGTGGGTATTTGGGGCGTGCGTGGGGTGGGTATTTGGGGCGTGCGTGGGGTGGGTATTTGGGGCGTGCGTGGGGTGGGTATTTGGGGCGTGCGTGGGGTGGGTATTTGGGGCGTGCGTGGGGTGGGTATTTGGGGCGTGCGTGGGGTGGGTATTTGGGGCGTGCGTGGGGTGGGTATTTGGGGCGTGCGTGGGGTGGGTATTTGGGGCGTGCGTGGGGTGGGTATTTGGGGCGTGCGTGGGGTGGGTATTTGGGGCGTGCGTGGGGTGGGTATTTGGGGCGTGCGTGGGGTGGGTATTTGGGGCGTGCGTGGGGTGGGTATTTGGGGCGTGCGTGGGGTGGGTATTTGGGGCGTGCGTGGGGTGGGTATTTGGGGCGTGCGTGGGGTGGGTATTTGGGGCGTGCGTGGGGTGGGTATTTGGGGCGTGCGTGGGGTGGGTATTTGGGGCGTGCGTGGGGTGGGTATTTGGGGCGTGCGTGGGGTGGGTATTTGGGGCGTGCGTGGGGTGGGTATTTGGGGCGTGCGTGGGGTGGGTATTTGGGGCGTGCGTGGGGTGGGTATTTGGGGCGTGCGTGGGGTGGGTATTTGGGGCGTGCGTGGGGTGGGTATTTGGGGCGTGCGTGGGGTGGGTATTTGGGGCGTGCGTGGGGTGGGTATTTGGGGCGTGCGTGGGGTGGGTATTTGGGGCGTGCGTGGGGTGGGTATTTGGGGCGTGCGTGGGGTGGGTATTTGGGGCGTGCGTGGGGTGGGTATTTGGGGCGTGCGTGGGGTGGGTATTTGGGGCGTGCGTGGGGTGGGTATTTGGGGCGTGCGTGGGGTGGGTATTTGGGGCGTGCGTGGGGTGGGTATTTGGGGCGTGCGTGGGGTGGGTATTTGGGGCGTGCGTGGGGTGGGTATTTGGGGCGTGCGTGGGGTGGGTATTTGGGGCGTGCGTGGGGTGGGTATTTGGGGCGTGCGTGGGGTGGGTATTTGGGGCGTGCGTGGGGTGGGTATTTGGGGCGTGCGTGGGGTGGGTATTTGGGGCGTGCGTGGGGTGGGTATTTGGGGCGTGCGTGGGGTGGGTATTTGGGGCGTGCGTGGGGTGGGTATTTGGGGCGTGCGTGGGGTGGGTATTTGGGGCGTGCGTGGGGTGGGTATTTGGGGCGTGCGTGGGGTGGGTATTTGGGGCGTGCGTGGGGTGGGTATTTGGGGCGTGCGTGGGGTGGGTATTTGGGGCGTGCGTGGGGTGGGTATTTGGGGCGTGCGTGGGGTGGGTATTTGGGGCGTGCGTGGGGTGGGTATTTGGGGCGTGCGTGGGGTGGGTATTTGGGGCGTGCGTGGGGTGGGTATTTGGGGCGTGCGTGGGGTGGGTATTTGGGGCGTGCGTGGGGTGGGTATTTGGGGCGTGCGTGGGGTGGGTATTTGGGGCGTGCGTGGGGTGGGTATTTGGGGCGTGCGTGGGGTGGGTATTTGGGGCGTGCGTGGGGTGGGTGCGTGGGGTGGGTATTTGGGGCGTGCGTGGGGTGGGTATTTGGGGCGTGCGTGGGGTGGGTATTTGGGGCGTGCGTGGGGTGGGTATTTGGGGCGTGCGTGGGGTGGGTATTTGGGGCGTGCGTGGGGTGGGTATTTGGGGCGTGCGTGGGGTGGGTATTTGGGGCGTGCGTGGGGTGGGTATTTGGGGCGTGCGTGGGGTGGGTATTTGGGGCGTGCGTGGGGTGGGTATTTGGGGCGTGCGTGGGGTGGGTATTTGGGGCGTGCGTGGGGTGGGTATTTGGGGCGTGCGTGGGGTGGGTATTTGGGGCGTGCGTGGGGTGGGTATTTGGGGCGTGCGTGGGGTGGGTATTTGGGGCGTGCGTGGGGTGGGTATTTGGGGCGTGCGTGGGGTGGGTATTTGGGGCGTGCGTGGGGTGGGTATTTGGGGCGTGCGTGGGGTGGGTATTTGGGGCGTGCGTGGGGTGGGTATTTGGGGCGTGCGTGGGGTGGGTATTTGGGGCGTGCGTGGGGTGGGTATTTGGGGCGTGCGTGGGGTGGGTATTTGGGGCGTGCGTGGGGTGGGTATTTGGGGCGTGCGTGGGGTGGGTATTTGGGGCGTGCGTGGGGTGGGTATTTGGGGCGTGCGTGGGGTGGGTATTTGGGGCGTGCGTGGGGTGGGTATTTGGGGCGTGCGTGGGGTGGGTATTTGGGGCGTGCGTGGGGTGGGTATTTGGGGCGTGCGTGGGGTGGGTATTTGGGGCGTGCGTGGGGTGGGTATTTGGGGCGTGCGTGGGGTGGGTATTTGGGGCGTGCGTGGGGTGGGTATTTGGGGCGTGCGTGGGGTGGGTATTTGGGGCGTGCGTGGGGTGGGTATTTGGGGCGTGCGTGGGGTGGGTATTTGGGGCGTGCGTGGGGTGGGTATTTGGGGCGTGCGTGGGGTATTTGGGGCGTGGGGTGGGGTAATTTGGGGCGTGCGTGGGAGTGGGTATTTGGGGCGTGCGTGGGGTGGGTATTTGGGGCGTGCGTGGGGTGGGTATTTGGGGCGTGCGTGGGGTGGGTATTTGGGGCGTGCGTGGGGTGGGTATTTGGGGCGTGGTGGGGTGGGTATTTGGGGCGTGGGGTGGGTATTTGGGGCGTGCGTGGGGTGGGTATTTGGGGCGTGCGTGGGGTGGGTATTTGGGGCGTGCGTGGGGTGGGTATTTGGGGGCGTGGTGGGTGGGTATTTGGGCGTGCGTGGGTGGGTATTTGGGGCGTGCGTGGGGTGGGTATTTGGGGCGTGCGTGGGGTGGGTATTTGGGGCGTGGGGTGGGTATTTGGGGCGTGCGTGGGGTGGGTATTTGGGGCGTGCGTGGGGTGGGTATTTGGGGCGTGCGTGGGGTGGGTATTTGGGGCGTGCGTGGGGTGGGTATTTGGGGCGTGGGGTGGGTATTTGGGGCGTGCGTGGGGTGGGTATTTGGGGCGTGCGTGGGGTGGGTATTTGGGGCGTGCGTGGGGTGGGTATTTGGGGCGTGCGTGGGGTGGGTATTTGGGGCGTGGGGTGGGTATTTGGGGCGTGCGTGGGGTGGGTATTTGGGGCGTGCGTGGGGTGGGTATTTGGGGCGTGCGTGGGGTGGGTATTTGGGGCGTGGGGTGGGTATTTGGGGCGTGCGTGGGGTGGGTATTTGGGGCGTGCGTGGGGTGGGTATTTGGGGCGTGCGTGGGTGGGTATTTGGGGCGTGCGTGGGGTGGGTATTTGGGGCGTGCGTGGGGTGGGTATTTGGGGCGTGCGTGGGGTGGGTATTTGGGGCGTGCGTGGGGTGGGTATTTGGGGGCGTGCGTGGGGTGGGTATTTGGGGCGTGGGGTGGGTATTTGGGGCGTGCGTGGGGTGGGTATTTGGGGCGTGCGTGGGGTGGGTATTTGGGGCGTGCGTGGGGTGGGTATTTGGGGCGTGCGTGGGGTGGGTATTTGGGGGCGTGCGTGCTGGGGTGGGTATTTGGGGCGTGCGTGGGGTGGGTATTTGGGGCGTGGGGTGGGTATTTGGGGCGTGCGTGGGGTGGGTATTTGGGGCGTGCGTGGGGTGGGTATTTGGGGCGTGCGTGGGGTGGGTATTTGGGGCGTGCGTGGGGTGGGTATTTGGGGCGTGGGGTGGGTATTTGGGGCGTGCGTGGGGTGGGTATTTGGGGCGTGCGTGGGGTGGGTATTTGGGGCGTGCGTGGGGTGGGTATTTGGGGCGTGCGTGGGGTGGGTATTTGGGGCGTGGGGTGGGTATTTGGGGCGTGCGTGGGGTGGGTATTTGGGGCGTGCGTGGGGTGGGTATTTGGGGCGTGCGTGGGGTGGGTATTTGGGGCGTGGGGTGGGTATTTGGGGCGTGCGTGGGGTGGGTATTTGGGGCGTGCGTGGGGTGGGTATTTGGGGCGTGCGTGGGGTGGGTATTTGGGGCGTGGGGTGGGTATTTGGGGCGTGCGTGGGGTGGGTATTTGGGGCGTGCGTGGGGTGGGTATTTGGGGCGTGCGTGGGGTGAGTATTTGGGGCGTGGGGTGGGTATTTGGGGCGTGCGTGGGGTGGGTATTTGGGGCGTGCGTGGGGTGGGTATTTGGGGCGTGCGTGGGGTGGGTATTTGGGGCGTGGGGTGGGTATTTGGGGCGTGCGTGGGGTGGGTATTTTGGGGCGTGCGTGGGGTGGGTATTTGGGGCGTGCGTGGGGTGGGTATTTGGGGCGTGGGGTGGGTATTTGGGGCGTGCGTGGGGTGGGTATTTGGGGCGTGCGTGGGGTGGGTATTTGGGGCGTGCGTGGGGTGGGTATTTGGGGCGTGGGGTGGGTATTTGGGGCGTGCGTGGGGTGGGTATTTGGGGCGTGCGTGGGGTGGGTATTTGGGGCGTGCGTGGGGTGGGTATTTGGGGCGTGCGTGGGGTGGGTATTTGGGGCGTGGGGTGGGTATTTGGGGCGTGCGTGGGGTGGGTATTTGGGGCGTGCGTGGGGTGGGTATTTGGGGCGTGCGTGGGGTGGGTATTTGGGGCGTGCGTGGCGTGGGTATTTGGGGCGTGGGGTGGGTATTTGGGGCGTGCGTGGGGTGGGTATTTGGGGCGTGCGTGGGGTGGGTATTTGGGGCGTGCGTGGGGTGGGTATTTGGGGCGTGGGGTGGGTATTTGGGGCGTGCGTGGGGTGGGTATTTGGGGCGTGCGTGGGGTGGGTATTTGGGGCGTGCGTGGGGTGGGTATTTGGGGCGTGCGTGGGGTGGGTATTTGGGGCGTGGGGTGGGTATTTGGGGCGTGCGTGGGGTGGGTATTTGGGGCGTGCGTGGGGTGGGTATTTGGGGCGTGCGTGGGGTCGGTATTTGGGGCGTGCGTGGGGTGGGTATTTGGGGCGTGGGGTGGGTATTTGGGGCGTGCGTGGGGTGGGTATTTGGGGCGTGCGTGGGGTGGGTATTTGGGGCGTGCGTGGGGTGGGTATTTGGGGCGTGGGGTGGGTATTTGGGGCGTGCGTGGGGTGGGTATTTGGGGCGTGCGTGGGGTGGGTATTTGGGGCGTGCGTGGGGTGGGTATTTGGGGCGTGCGTGGGGTGGGTATTTGGGGCGTGGGGTGGGTATTTGGGGCGTGCGTGGGGTGGGTATTTGGGGCGTGCGTGGGGTGGGTATTTGGGGCGTGCGTGGGGTGGGTATTTGGGGCGTGGGGTGGGTATTTGGGGCGTGCGTGGGGTGGGTATTTGGGGCGTGCGTGGGGTGGGTATTTGGGGCGTGCGTGGGGTGGGTATTTGGGGCGTGGGGTGGGTATTTGGGGCGTGCGTGGGGTGGGTATTTGGGGCGTGCGTGGGGTGGGTATTTGGGGCGTGCGTGGGGTGGGTATTTGGGGCGTTCGTGGGGTGGGTATTTGGGGCGTGGGGTGGGTATTTGGGGCGTGCGTGGGGTGGGTATTTGGGGCGTGCGTGGGGTGGGTATTTGGGGCGTGCGTGGGGTGGGTATTTGGGGCGTGCGTGGGGTGGGTATTTGGGGCGTGGGGTGGGTATTTGGGGCGTGCGTGGGGTGGGTATTTGGGGCGTGCGTGGGTTGGGTATTTGGGGCGTGGGGTGGGTATTTGGGGCGTGCGTGGGGTGGGTATTTGGGGCGTGCGTGGGGTGGGTATTTGGGGCGTGCGTGGGGTGGGTATTTGGGGCGTGGGGTGGGTATTTGGGGCGTGCGTGGGGTGGGTATTTGGGGCGTGCGTGGGGTGGGTATTTGGGGCGTGCGTGGGGTGGGTATTTGGGGCGTGCGTGGGGTGGGTATTTGGGGCGTGGGGTGGGTATTTGGGGCGTGCGTGGGGTGGGTATTTGGGGCGTGCGTGGGGTGGGTATTTGGGGCGTGCGTGGGGTGGGTATTTGGGGCGTGGGGTGGGTATTTGGGGCGTGCGTGGGGTGGGTATTTGGGGCGTGCGTGGGGTGGGTATTTGGGGCGTGGTGTGGGTATTTGGGGCGTGCGTGGGGTGGGTATTTGGGGCGTGCGTGGGGTGGGTATTTGGGGCGTGCGTGGGGTGGGTATTTGGGGCGTGCGTGGGGTGGGTATTTGGGGCGTGCGTGGGGTGGGTATTTGGGGCGTGGGGTGGGTATTTGGGGGCTGCGTGGGGTGGGTATTTGGGGCGTGCGTGGGGTGGGTATTTGGGGCGTGCGTGGGGTGGGTATTTGGGGCGTGCGTGGGGTGGGTATTTGGGGCGTGGGGTGGGTATTTGGGGCGTGCGTGGGGTGGGTATTTGGGGCGTGCGTGGGGTGGGTATTTGGGGCGTGGGGTGGGTATTTGGGGCGTGCGTGGGGTGGGTATTTGGGGCGTGCGTGGGGTGGGTATTTGGGGCGTGCGTGGGGTGGGTATTTGGGGCGTGCGTGGGGTGGGTATTTGGGGCGTGCGTGGGGTGGGTATTTGGGGCGTGGGGTGGGTATTTGGGGCGTGCGTGGGGTGGGTATTTGGGGCGTGCGTGGGGTGGGTATTTGGGGCGTGCGTGGGGGTGGGTATTTGGGGCGTGGGGTGGGTATTTGGGGTGTGCGTGGGGTGGGTATTTGGGGCGTGCGTGGGGTGGGTATTTGGGGCGTGCGTGGGGTGGGTATTTGGGGCGTGCGTGGGGTGGGTATTTGGGGCGTGGGGTGGGTATTTGGGGCGTGCGTGGGGTGGGTATTTGGGGCGTGCGTGGGGTGGGTATTTGGGGCGTGCGTGGAGTGGGTATTTGGGGCGTGCGTGGGGTGGGTATTTGGGGCGTGGGGTGGGTATTTGGGGCGTGCGTGGGGTGGGTATTTGGGGCGTGCGTGGGGTGGTATTTGGGGCGTGGGGTGGGTATTTGGGGCGTGCGTGGGGTGGGTATTTGGGTCGTGCGTGGGGTGGGTATTTGGGGCGTGCGTGGGATGGGTATTTGGGGCGTGGGGTGGGTATTTGGGGCGTGCGTGGGGTGGGTATTTGGGGCGTGCGTGGGGTGGGTATTTGGGGCGTGCGTGGGGTGGGTATTTGGGGCGTGCGTGGGGTGGGTATTTGGGGCGTGGGGTGGGTATTTGGGGCGTGCGTGGGGTGGGTATTTGGGGCGTGCGTGGGGTGGGTATTTGGGGCGTGCGTGGGGTGGGTATTTGGGGCGTGGGGTGGGTATTTGGGGCGTGCGTGGGGTGGGTATTTGGGGCGTGCGTGGGGTGGGTATTTGGGGCGTGCGTGGGGTGGGTATTTGGGGCGTGCGTGGGGTGGGTATTTGGGGCGTGGGGTGGGTATTTGGGGCGTGCGTGGGGTGGGTTTTTGGGGCGTGCGTGGGGTGGGTATTTGGGGCGTGCGTGGGGTGGGTATTTGGGGCGTGCGTGGGGTGGGTATTTGGGGCGTGGGGTGGGTATTTGGGGCGTGCGTGGGGTGGGTATTTGGGGCGTGCGTGGGGTGGGTATTTGGGGCGTGCGTGGGGTGGGTATTTGGGGCGTGCGTGGGGTGGGTATTTGGGGCGTGCGTGGGGTGGGTATTTGGGGCGTGCGTGGGGTGGGTATTTGGGGCGTGCGTGGGGTGGGTATTTGGGGCGTGCGTGGGGTGGGTATTTGGGGCGTGCGTGGGGTGGGTATTTGGGGCGTGCGTGGGGTGGGTATTTGGTGGGGTGGGTATTTGGGGCGTGCGTGGGGTGGGTATTTGGGGCGTGCGTGGGGTGGGTATTTGGGGCGTGCGTGGGGTGGGTATTTGGGGCGTGCGTGGGGTGGGTATTTGGGGCGTGCGTGGGGTGGGTATTTGGGGCGTGCGTGGGGTGGGTATTTGGGGCGTGCGTGGGGTGGGTATTTGGGGCGTGCGTGGGGTGGGTATTTGGGGCGTGCGTGGGGTGGGTATTTGGGGCGTGCGTGGGGTGGGTATTTGGGGCGTGCGTGGGGTGGGTATTTGGGGCGTGCGTGGGGTGGGTATTTGGGGCGTGCGTGGGGTGGGTATTTGGGGCGTGCGTGGGGTGGGTATTTGGGGCGTGCGTGGGGTGGGTATTTGGGGCGTGCGTGGGGTGGGTATTTGGGGCGTGCGTGGGGTGGGTATTTGGGGCGTGCGTGGGGTGGGTATTTGGGGCGTGGGGTGGGTATTTGGGGCGTGCGTGGGGTGGGTATTTGGGGCGTGCGTGGGGTGGGTATTTGGGGCGTGCGTGGGGTGGGTATTTGGGGCGTGCGTGGGGTGGGTATTTGGGGCGTGCGTGGGGTGGGTATTTGGGGCGTGCGTGGGGTGGGTATTTGGGGCGTGCGTGGGGTGGGTATTTGGGGCGTGCGTGGGGTGGGTATTTGGGGCGTGCGTGGGGTGGGTATTTGGGGCGTGCGTGGGGTGGGTATTTGGGGCGTGCGTGGGGTGGGTATTTGGGGCGTGCGTGGGGTGGGTATTTGGGGCGTGCGTGGGGTGGGTATTTGGGGCGTGCGTGGGGTGGGTATTTGGGGCGTGCGTGGGGTGGGTATTTGGGGCGTGCGTGGGGTGGGTATTTGGGGCGTGCGTGGGGTGGGTATTTGGGGCGTGCGTGGGGTGGGTATTTGGGGCGTGCGTGGGGTGGGTATTTGGGGCGTGCGTGGGGTGGGTATTTGGGGCGTGCGTGGGGTGGGTATTTGGGGCGTGCGTGGGGTGGGTATTTGGGGCGTGCGTGGGGTGGGTATTTGGGGCGTGCGTGGGGTGGGTATTTGGGGCGTGCGTGGGGTGGGTATTTGGGGCGTGCGTGGGGTGGGTATTTGGGGCGTGCGTGGGGTGGGTATTTGGGGCGTGCGTGGGGTGGGTATTTGGGGCGTGCGTGGGGTGGGTATTTGGGGCGTGCGTGGGGTGGGTATTTGGGGCGTGCGTGGGGTGGGTATTTGGGGCGTGGGGTGGGTATTTGGGGCGTGCGTGGGGTGGGTATTTGGGGCGTGCGTGGGGTGGGTATTTGGGGCGTGCGTGGGGTGGGTATTTGGGGCGTGCGTGGGGTGGGTATTTGGGGCGTGCGTGGGGTGGGTATTTGGGGGTGCGTGGGGTGGGTATTTGGGGCGTGCGTGGGGTGGGTATTTGGGGCGTGCGTGGGGTGGGTATTTGGGGCGTGCGTGGGGTGGGTATTTGGGGCGTGCGTGGGGTGGGTATTTGGGGCGTGCGTGGGGTGGGTATTTGGGGCGCGTGGGGTGGGTATTTGGGGCGTGCGTGGGGTGGGTATTTGGGGCGTGCGTGGGGTGGGTATTTGGGGCGTGCGTGGGGTGGGTATTTGGGGCGTGCGTGGGGTGGGTATTTGGGGCGTGGGGTGGGTATTTGGGGCGTGCGTGGGGTGGGTATTTGGGGCGTGCGTGGGGTGGGTATTTGGGGCGTGGGGTGGGTATTTGGGGCGTGCGTGGGGTGGGTATTTGGGGCGTGCGTGGGGTGGGTATTTGGGGCGTGCGTGGGGTGGGTATTTGGGGCGTGCGTGGGGTGGGTATTTGGGGCGTGCGTGGGGTGGGTATTTGGGGCGTGGGGTGGGTATTTGGGGCGTGCGTGGGGTGGGTATTTGGGGCGTGCGTGGGGTGGGTATTTGGGGCGTGCGTGGGGTGGGTATTTGGGGCGTGGGGTGGGTATTTGGGGTGTGCGTGGGGTGGGTATTTGGGGCGTGCGTGGGGTGGGTATTTGGGGCGTGCGTGGGGTGGGTATTTGGGGCGTGCGTGGGGTGGGTATTTGGGGCGTGGGGTGGGTATTTGGGGCGTGCGTGGGGTGGGTATTTGGGGCGTGCGTGGGGTGGGTATTTGGGGCGTGCGTGGAGTGGGTATTTGGGGCGTGCGTGGGGTGGGTATTTGGGGCGTGGGGTGGGTATTTGGGGCGTGCGTGGGGTGGGTATTTGGGGCGTGCGTGGGGTGGGTATTTGGGGCGTGGGGTGGGTATTTGGGGCGTGCGTGGGGTGGGTATTTGGGTCGTGCGTGGGGTGGGTATTTGGGGCGTGCGTGGGGTGGGTATTTGGGGCGTGGGGTGGGTATTTGGGGCGTGCGTGGGGTGGGTATTTGGGGCGTGCGTGGGGTGGGTATTTGGGGCGTGCGTGGGGTGGGTATTTGGGGCGTGCGTGGGGTGGGTATTTGGGGCGTGGGGTGGGTATTTGGGGCGTGCGTGGGGTGGGTATTTGGGGCGTGCGTGGGGTGGGTATTTGGGGCGTGCGTGGGGTGGGTATTTGGGGCGTGGGGTGGGTATTTGGGGCGTGCGTGGGGTGGGTATTTGGGGCGTGCGTGGGGTGGGTATTTGGGGCGTGCGTGGGGTGGGTATTTGGGGCGTGCGTGGGGTGGGTATTTGGGGCGTGCGTGGGGTGGGTTTTTGGGGCGTGCGTGGGGTGGGTATTTGGGGCGTGCGTGGGGTGGGTATTTGGGGCGTGCGTGGGGTGGGTATTTGGGGCGTGGGGTGGGTATTTGGGGCGTGCGTGGGGTGGGTATTTGGGGCGTGCGTGGGGTGGGTATTTGGGGCGTGCGTGGGGTGGGTATTTGGGGCGTGCGTGGGGTGGGTATTTGGGGCGTGCGTGGGGTGGGTATTTGGGGCGTGCGTGGGGTGGGTATTTGGGGCGTGCGTGGGGTGGGGTTTTGGGGCGTGCGTGGGGTGGGTATTTGGGGCGTGCGTGGGGTGGGTATTTGGGGCGTGCGTGGGGTGGGTATTTGGGGCCTGCGTGGGGTGGGTATTTGGGGCGTGCGTGGGGTGGGTATTTGGGGCGTGCGAGGGTTGGGTATTTGGGGCGTGCGTGGGGTGGGTATTTGGGGCGTGGGGTGGGTATTTGGGGCGTGCGTGGGGTGGGTATTTGGGGCGTGCGTGGGGTGGGTATTTGGGGCGTGCGTGGGGTGGGTATTTGGGGCGTGCGTGGGGTGGGTATTTGGGGCGTGGGGTGGGTATTTGGGGCGTGCGTGGGGTGGGTATTTGGGGCGTGCGTGGGGTGGGTATTTGGGGCGTGCGTGGGGTGGGTATTTGGGGCGTGGGGTGGGTATTTGGGGCGTGCGTGGGGTGGGTATTTGGGGCGTGCGTGGGGTGGGTATTTGGGGCGTACGTGGGGTGGGTATTTGGGGCGTGCGTGGGGTGGGTATTTGGGGCGTGCGTGGGGTGGGTATTTGGGGCGTGGGGTGGGTATTTGGGGCGTGCTTGGGGTGGGTATTTGGGGCGTGCGTGGGGTGGGTATTTGGGGCGTGCGTGGGGTGGGTATTTGGGGCGTGCGTGGGGTGGGTATTTGGGGCGTGCGTGGGGTGGGTATTTGGGGCGTGCGTGGGGTGGGTATTTGGGGCGTGGGGTGGGTATTTGGGGCGTGCGTGGGGTGGGTATTTGGGGCGTGCGTGGGGTGGGTATTTGGGGCGTGCGTGGGGTGGGTATTTGGGGCGTGGGGTGGGTATTTGGGGCGTGCGTGGGGTGGGTATTTGGGGCGTGCGAGGGTTGGGTATTTGGGGCGTGCGTGGGGTGGGTATTTGGGGCGTGCGTGGGGTGGGTATTTGGGGCGTGCGTGGGGTGGGTATTTGGGGCGTGCGTGGGGTGGGTATTTGGGGCGTGCGTGGGGTGGGTATTTGGGGCGTGGGGTGGGTATTTGGGGCGTGCGTGGGGTGGGTATTTGGGGCGTGCGTGGGGTGGGTATTTGGGGCGTGCCTGGGGTGGGTATTTGGGGCGTGCGTGGGGTGGGTATTTGGGGGCGTGGGGTGGGTATTTGGGGCGTGCGTGGGGTGGGTATTTGGGGCGTGCGTGGGGTGGGTATTTGGGGCGTGCGTGGGGTGGGTATTTGGGGCGTGGGGTGGGTATTTGGGGCGTGTGTGGGGTGGGTATTTGGGGCGTGCGTGGGGTGGGTATTTGGGGTGTGCTCGGGGTGGGTATTTGGGGCGTGGGGTGGGTATTTGGGGCGTGCGTGGGGTGGGTATTTGGGGCGTGCGTGGGGTGGGTATTTGGGGCGTGCGTGGGGTGGGTATTTGGGGCGTGCGTGGGGTGGGTATTTGGGGCGTGGGGTGGGTATTTGGGGCGTGCGTGGGGTGGGTATTTGGGGCGTGCGTGGGGTGGGTATTTGGGGCGTGGGGTGGGTATTTGGGGCGTGCGTGGGGTGGGTATTTGGGGCGTGCGTGGGGTGGGTATTTGGGGCGTGCGTGGGGTGGGTATTTGGGGCGTGGGGTGGGTATTTGGGGCGTGCGTGGGGTGGGTATTTGGGGCGTGCGTGGGGTGGGTATTTGGGGCGTGCGTGGGGTGGGTATTTGGGGCGTGCATGGGGTGGGTATTTGGGGCGTGGGGTGGGTATTTGGGGCGTGCGTGGGGTGGATATTTGGGGCGTGCGTGGGGTGGGTATTTGGGGCGTGCGTGGGGTGGGTATTTGGGGCGTGCGTGGGGTGGGTATTTGGGGCGTGGGGTGGGTATTTGGGGCGTGCGTGGGGTGGGTATTTGGGGCGTGCGTGGGGTGGGTATTTGGGGCGTGCGTGGGGTGGGTATTTGGGGCGTGGGGTGGGTATTTGGGGCGTGCGTGGGGTGGGTATTTGGGGCGTGCGTGGGGTGGGTATTTGGGGCGTGCGTGGGGTGGGTATTTGGGGCGTGCGTGGGGTGGGTATTTGGGGCGTGGGGTGGGTATTTGGGGCGTTCGTGGGGTGGGTATTTGGGGCGTGCGTGGGGTGGGTATTTGGGGCGTGCGTGGGGTGGGTATTTGGGGCGTGCGTGGGGTGGGTATTTGGGGCGTGGGGTGGGTATTTGGGACGTGCGTGGGGTGGGTATTTGGGGCGTGCGTGGGGTGGGTATTTGGGGCGTGCGTGGGGTGGGTATTTGGGGCGTGCGTGGGGTGGGTATTTGGGGCGTGGGGTGGGTATTTGGGGCGTGCGTGGGGTGGGTATTTGGGGCGTGCGTGGGGTGGGTATTTGGGGCGTGCGTGGGGTGGGTATTTGGGGCGTGGGGTGGGTATTTGGGGCGTGCGTGGGGTGGGTATTTGGGGCGTTCGTGGGGTGGGTATTTGGGGCGTGCGTGGGGTGGGTATTTGGGGCGTGCGTGGGGTGGGTATTTGGGGCGTGGGGTGGGTATTTGGGGCGTGCGTGGGGTGGGTATTTGGGGCGTGCGTGGGGTGAGTATTTGGGGCGTGCGTGGGGTGGGTATTTGGGGCGTGGGGTGGGTATTTGGGGCGTGCGTGGGGTGGGTATTTGGGGCGTGCGTGGGGTGGGTATTTGGGGCGTGCGTGGGGTGGGTATTTGGGGCGTGCGTGGGGTGGGTATTTGGGGCGTGGGGTGGGTATTTGGGGCGTGCGTGGGGTGGGTATTTGGGGCGTGCGTGGGGTGGGTATTTGGGGCGTGCGTGGGGTGGGTATTTGGGGCGTGCGTGGGGTGGGTATTTGGGGCGTGGGGTGGGTATTTGGGGCGTGCGTGGGGTGGGTATTTGGGGCGTGCGTGGGGTGGGTATTTGGGGCGTGCGTGGGGTGGGTATTTGGGGCGTGGGGTGGGTATTTGGGGCGTGCGTGGGGTGGGTATTTGGGGCGTGCGTGGGGTGGGTATTTGGGGCGTGCGTGGGGTGGGTATTTGGGGCGTGGGGTGGGTATTTGGGGCGTTCGTGGGGTGGGTATTTGGGGCGTGCGTGGGGTGGGTATTTGGGGCGTGCGTGGGGTGGGTATTTGGGGCGTGCGTGGGGTGGGTATTTGGGGCGTGGGGTGGGTATTTGGGACGTGCGTGGGGTGGGTATTTGGGGCGTGCGTGGGGTGGGTATTTGGGGCGTGCGTGGGGTGGGTATTTGGGGCGTGGGGTGGGTATTTGGGGCATGCGTGGGGTGGGTATTTGGGGCGTGGGGTGGGTATTTGGGGCGTGCGTGGGGTGGGTATTTGGGGCGTGCGTGGGGTGGGTATTTGGGGCGTGCGTGGGGTGGGTATTTGGGGCGTGCGTGGGGTGGGTATTTGGGGCGTGGGGTGGGTATTTGGGGCGTGCGTGGGGTGGGTATTTGGGGCGTGCGTGGGGTGGGTATTTGGGGCGTGCGTGGGGTGGGTATTTGGGGCGTGGGGTGGGTATTTGGGGCGTGCGTGGGGTGGGTATTTGGGGCGTGCGTGGGGTGGGTATTTGGGGCGTGCGTGGGGTGGGTATTTGGGGCGTGCGTGGGGTGGGTATTTGGGGCGTGGGGTGGGTATTTGGGGCGTGCGTGGGGTGGGTATTTGGGGCGTGCGTGGGGTGGGTATTTGGGGCGTGGGGTGGGTATTTGGGGCGTGCGTGGGGTGGGTATTTGGGGCGTGCGTGGGGTGGGTATTTGGGGCGTGCGTGGGGTGGGTATTTGGGGCGTGCGTGGGGTGGGTATTTGGGGCGTGCGCGGGGTGGGTATTTGGGGCGTGCGTGGGGTGGGTATTTGGGGCGTGCGTGGGGTGGGTATTTGGGGCGTGCGTGGGGTGGGTATTTGGGGCGTGCGTGGGGTGGGTATTTGGGGCGTGCGTGGGGTGGGTATTTGGGGCGTGCGTGGGGTGGGTATTTGGGGCGTGGGGTGGGTATTTGGGGCGTGCGTGGGGTGGGTATTTGGGGCGTGCGTGGGGTGGGTATTTGGGGCGTGCGTGGGGTGGGTATTTGGGGCGTGCGTGGGGTGGGTATTTGGGGCGTGGGGTGGGTATTTGGGGCGTGCGTGGGGTGGGTATTTGGGGCGTGCGTGGGGTGGGTTATTGGGGCGTGCGTGGGGTGGGTATTTGGGGCGTGCGTGGGGTGGGTATTTGGGGCGTGGGGTGGGTATTTGGGGCGTGCGTGGGGTGGGTATTTGGGGCGTGCGTGGGGTGGGTATTTGGGGCGTGCGTGGGGTGGGTATTTGGGGCGTGCGTGGGGTGGGTATTTGGGGCGTGCGTGGGGTGGGTATTTGGGGCGTGCGTGGGGTGGGTATTTGGGGCGTGCGTGGGGTGGGTATTTGGGGCGTGGGGTGGGTATTTGGGGCGTGCGTGGGGTGGGTATTTGGGGCGTGCGTGGGGTGGGTATTTGGGGCGTGCGTGGGGTGGGTATTTGGGGCGTGGGGTGGGTATTTGGGGCGTGCGTGGGGTGGGTATTTGGGGCGTGCGTGGGGTGGGTATTTGGGGCGTACGTGGGGTGGGTATTTGGGGCGTGCGTGGGGTGGGTATTTGGGGCGTGCGTGGGGTGGGTATTTGGGGCGTGGGGTGGGTATTTGGGGCGTGGGGTGGGTATTTGGGGCGTGCTTGGGGTGGGTATTTGGGGCGTGCGTGGGGTGGGTATTTGGGGCGTGCGTGGGGTGGGTATTTGGGGCGTGCGTGGGGTGGGTATTTGGGGCGTGCGTGGGGTGGGTATTTGGGGCGTGCGTGGGGTGGGTATTTGGGGCGTGGGGTGGGTATTTGGGGCGTGCGTGGGGTGGGTATTTGGGGCGTGCGTGGGGTGGGTATTTGGGGCGTGCGTGGGGTGGGTATTTGGGGCGTGGGGTGGGTATTTGGGGCGTGCGTGGGGTGGGTATTTGGGGCGTGCGAGGGTTGGGTATTTGGGGCGTGCGTGGGGTGGGTATTTGGGGCGTGGGGTGGGTATTTGGGGCGTGCGTGGGGTGGGTATTTGGGGCGTGCGTGGGGTGGGTATTTGGGGCGTGCGTGGGGTGGGTATTTGGGGCGTGCGTGGGGTGGGTATTTGGGGCGTGGGGTGGGTATTTGGGGCGTGCGTGGGGTGGGTATTTGGGGCGTGGGGTGGGTATTTGGGGCGTGCGTGGGGTGGGTATTTGGGGCGTGCGTGGGGTGGGTATTTGGGGCGTGCGTGGGGTGGGTATTTGGGGCGTGGGGTGGGTATTTGGGGCGTGTGTGGGGTGGGTATTTGGGGCGTGCGTGGGGTGGGTATTTGGGGTGTGCTCGGGGTGGGTATTTGGGGCGTGGGGTGGGTATTTGGGGCGTGCGTGGGGTGGGTATTTGGGGCGTGCGTGGGGTGGGTATTTGGGGCGTGCGTGGGGTGGGTATTTGGGGCGTGCGTGGGGTGGGTATTTGGGGCGTGGGGTGGGTATTTGGGGCGTGCGTGGGGTGGGTATTTGGGGCGTGCGTGGGGTGGGTATTTGGGGCGTGGGGTGGGTATTTGGGGCGTGCGTGGGGTGGGTATTTGGGGCGTGCGTGGGGTGGGTATTTGGGGCGTGCGTGGGGTGGGTATTTGGGGCGTGGGGTGGGTATTTGGGGCGTGCGTGGGGTGGGTATTTGGGGCGTGCGTGGGGTGGGTATTTGGGGCGTGCGTGGGGTGGGTATTTGGGGCGTGCATGGGGTGGGTATTTGGGGCGTGGGGTGGGTATTTGGGGCGTGCGTGGGGTGGATATTTGGGGCGTGCGTGGGGTGGGTATTTGGGGCGTGCGTGGGGTGGGTATTTGGGGCGTGCGTGGGGTGGGTATTTGGGGCGTGGGGTGGGTATTTGGGGCGTGCGTGGGGTGGGTATTTGGGGCGTGCGTGGGGTGGGTATTTGGGGCGTGGGGTGGGTATTTGGGGCGTGCGTGGGGTGGGTATTTGGGGCGTGCGTGGGGTGGGTATTTGGGGCGTGCGTGGGGTGGGTATTTGGGGCGTGCGTGGGGTGGGTATTTGGGGCGTGGGGTGGGTATTTGGGGCGTTCGTGGGGTGGGTATTTGGGGCGTGCGTGGGGTGGGTATTTGGGGCGTGCGTGGGGTGGGTATTTGGGGCGTGCGTGGGGTGGGTATTTGGGGCGTGGGGTGGGTATTTGGGACGTGCGTGGGGTGGGTATTTGGGGCGTGCGTGGGGTGGGTATTTGGGGCGTGCGTGGGGTGGGTATTTGGGGCGTGCGTGGGGTGGGTATTTGGGGCGTGGGGTGGGTATTTGGGGCGTGCGTGGGGTGGGTATTTGGGGCGTGCGTGGGGTGGGTATTTGGGGCGTGGGGTGGGTATTTGGGGCGTGCGTGGGGTGGGTATTTGGGGCGTTCGTGGGGTGGGTATTTGGGGCGTGCGTGGGGTGGGTATTTGGGGCGTGCGTGGGGTGGGTATTTGGGGCGTGGGGTGGGTATTTGGGGCGTGCGTGGGGTGGGTATTTGGGGCGTGCGTGGGGTGGGTATTTGGGGCGTGCGTGGGGTGGGTATTTGGGGCGTGGGGTGGGTATTTGGGGCGTGCGTGGGGTGGGTATTTGGGGCGTGCGTGGGGTGGGTATTTGGGGCGTGCGTGGGGTGGGTATTTGGGGCGTGCGTGGGGTGGGTATTTGGGGCGTGGGGTGGGTATTTGGGGCGTGCGTGGGGTGGGTATTTGGGGCGTGCGTGGGGTGGGTATTTGGGGCGTGCGTGGGGTGGGTATTTGGGGCGTGCGTGGGGTGGGTATTTGGGGCGTGGGGTGGGTATTTGGGGCGTGCGTGGGGTGGGTATTTGGGGCGTGCGTGGGGTGGGTATTTGGGGCGTGCGTGGGGTGGGTATTTGGGGCGTGGGGTGGGTATTTGGGGCGTGCGTGGGGTGGGTATTTGGGGCGTGCGTGGGGTGGGTATTTGGGGCGTGCGTGGGGTGGGTATTTGGGGCGTGGGGTGGGTATTAAAATTCGTGGGGCGTTCGTGGGGTGGGTATTTGGGGCGTGCGTGGGGTGGGTATTTGGGGCGTGCGTGGGGTGGGTATTTGGGGCGTGCGTGGGGTGGGTATTTGGGGCGTGGGGTGGGT
>NW_028155822.1:72500-76507 GCF_963454915.1 Gymnoscopelus microlampas | reverse complement strand
CTGGAGGAAGTCGGGGGGGGGGGAGGGGGAGACGAACGACAGAGCAGACAGGAGGAGACAGGAAACAAATGGAGTGGAAGGAAGGAGGAGAAGAAAAACGAACCTGTGGCGGCGGCGGGGAGAGAGAGAGGAGATTGTGAGGGGGGTGGGGGGGGGGCGGTAGGGAGGGGAGGGGTGGGGGGTGCTGTACGGAGGAGGCGAAGGACAGACGGAGAACGGGGGGGGGGGGGGGGGGAATAGGATGAGCGAGGTGTCGGGAGGAGGAAAAGGCCTGGTGGAGTCAACGTCTGCGATTAATTTCCGCAAGGTGCCTCGCAGGCAAGGTGCACGTTGTTGTCGCCGTCGCTGCGCGGAAAACCTCGTATCTCCGTGTTTCATATTTCATACTGTTTTTTAATGAATTAATATCCTACTTGGTCATGCCGCAGTGTCTCACACACGTAGTGAGAATAGCCAATCTACAAGCTCACAATGAGTCATTCTGCGACGCGTTGTGAGCGTGTAGATCTAGAGCTATTTTTGCAATTTATTTATTTTTTAGGTGGAAGTAAAACTGTGAAAGTGGTTATGTGTGTCTGTGGGTTTTATACATATTGAGCCAAAATATTAACAAGAGTGTGTGACGTACTGTAAATAATAACTACATTGGATCCATTGGAACACACATTTATATTTTCAATTTCCTGTAAGATAACAGTTTTGGACATACAGGCTTTCCACCCGACAGAGACGAAATCAGCCCACTCTACGAGTCAGCGTGCACACACACACACACACACACACACACACACACACACACACACACACACACACACACACACACACACACACACACACTCTCATGCATGGATGAACACCCACATTTCCTTTGACAGGGATTTTCCCTCAAACATATTCCAGTCGCTTATGTGTTTTAAAGCCGTTTTGCCCGCACAAACGCACACACACACACGTGTGCAAACACACACGTGTGCAAACACACACGGTGACATTTGCTCAGATAGACAAGGACATCCTGTCCCACATTATGGCAGCTTATACTGCTATATGTACAACCCCCGCTAGACAGCCAGCCTTACCAATTATCTCTATTACCAGCTATTACCTTTGTGTGTGTGTGTGTGTGTGTGTGCGTGCGTGCGTGCGTGCGTGCGTGCGTGCGTGCGTGCGTGCGTGCGTGCGTGCGTGCGTGTGTGGGAGTGTGACGCATAAGTATGTGCATGTATACAATTTACCAGTACTAGCTTGTGAATGTGTGAGTATATTGTTGCCTGTCGAGCAGAAAACGTGTATTTGCATACGTAAATGAATGCCCTATTTCGTTGCACAAGTGTGTCACATGAAGGCAGCAAAAATAGCCGACGTACAAGCTCACAACGCGTCACAATATGTTGTACGTTTCTTCTTTTTACTTTTGAAGGTTAAAGTGAAAGTGGGTTAAGTGTGTCTGTGGGTTTTTTACAAATCTTGTTGACATTTCCCTATAAAGTAATGATCTTTGATGTCTACAAGGTTTCCGGGAGCTATGCGAGCCAGCAGCCCACGTGTGCTTGGCCATGTGCGCTAGTACACGGCAGAGCTACACCACCACCGCCGCAGACAGGGACATTACTTAGCCCAGAACAAATTGCCTCGTTCACAGGCCATTTGAGGCCGCTCTCTTCCACTCCACTAACTATCAGCTGCATGCTACAGTACGTAGCAGCTCCACTAGCGCCGCGCGGCCGTCACATTAGTTTCCACATTACATTTAGCATTAGCATTAGCTTAGCGCCCACGCGGCAAACCACCCAATTAATTACAGTGTGGCGTTTTTGAGCCGCAGCTATAGCGCTCTGTGTGTCAGTGGTTGTCAAAGTGAGGTCCCGGCCGGGGACCCCCAGAGGGGGGGGGGGGGGGGAGGGGGGATTCCAGGGGGTCCCCAACAAAATGAGACTGATTTTGATGCTGATCAAAATCAGTCTAATCACTTTAACCCTGTTTTATTCTTTGGCTATTCGGAAATTAACCCATTTAGACCTGGAACGCATCTGTGTAATTTTTAGATTTCTTTGGCTATTCAAAAATAGCAGATATACAAGCTCATAGCGCGGCACCGAGTGCCGCGCTATGAGCTTGTAGATCTGCTATTTTTTGTAAAATCGGAACCTCAGATCTTAATGGGTTAAAAACACAAATGGTTACTCCCTGGCACAAGATCGTATCAATTTGGGGGTCCTTGATACAAAAAGGTTTGGTAAACTGTATGTCTTGCCTAGTTGCCTCCCTCATCACACACTTGCTTCTTCACCCCCACCCCCCCTTCCTCCTCCGTACCCCCCCTCCCCTCCTCATCAGCCCTCTCTTCTTGTACTTTCACTCTACAGGGGTCACTAGCCAAGGATACTCCTTTGTCTTTATGTGTGTGTGTGTGTGTGTGTGTGTGTGTGTGTGTGTGTGTGTGTGTGTGTGTGTGTGTGTGTGTGTGTGTGTGTGTGTGTGTGTGTGTGTGTGTGATACAACTAGACAGACTGATCCTGTCTCATTACGCGCCCAGTTTGCTCCCTGAGCGTGGATGTGTGGCTGTGTGTGCGTGCTGTGCCGTTTGTGTGTGTGTGTGTGTGCGTGCGTGTGTGTACCGTGCCATGCGTGTGAGTGTGTGTGAGTGTGTGTGTGTGTGTGTGCATGTGAGTGTGTGAGGTGACAGTGTCTGTATGACTGCTCACGCTGAGCGCTGCGTGCTTAACACATGTCCGGTCTCTCTCTCTCTCTTTTCCTGTCTTTTGGCTCTCTCTGTCTCCCCTGCTTTCTGTCATGTGTGTGCAAGTCTCACAGTGTGTGTGTGTGTGTGTGTGTGTGTGTGTGTGTGTGTGTGTGTGTGTGTGTGTTACTATACTTGTGAGAGTCTAATGTCCTCACAAGTATAGTAGAACTTGTGAAACAGACATTGTGAGGCCAATTTTCCGGAGTTAAGCTTCACTAAAGATTCAGGTTTTGGTTAGAGTTGAGATACGGCATTTAGAGGTTAGGTTTAGGGGTTAGAGGTTTGAGTTATGTCTGATTTAAACTTAGTTGTTCGCCAGGGTCGCACACGGAAAATAGCGAATCTACAAGCCTATATATTTGCTATTTTCGGCTTTAAGGCAAACATTAAACAAAAATGGTATTTCTGAAATCGCCATCCTAAAATGTTGATGTCCTCACAAGTATACAAACAAGTGTGTGTGTGTGTGTGTGTGTGTGTGTGTGTGTGTGTGTGTGTGTGTGTGTGTGTGTGTGTGTGTGTGTGTGTGTGTGTGTGTGTGTGTGTGTGTGTGTGTGTGTGTGTGTGTGTGTGTGTGTGTGTGTGTGTGTGTGTGTGACTAGAGGTGGATGGGTCAGTGGTAGTCAGCCATAATAGTCTTTATTTGGGCGTTCGCGTCACCGCAGCAACTGGCTCTCCTCCAGCTGTTGCCAGGCGCCAGTCTCCATGGAGATGGGCGGGGGGGTAGAGTAGACACGCTGCGGAGGTTGTGTGTGTGTGTGTGTGTGGTGGGGGGGGGGCAAAGTGTAAAGTGTGCTGGAAAGAAGGGCTGATTACATAGTGGTGTGCGTGCGTGCTTACACACACATGTTTGTTGTTAGCTGCTTTCTGCTGCAAACAAAGTACAAAACTGTTACTTTTCAGGAAAGGGTAAAAAGAATCTTGTGTTGATCTATTGTGTTTTTTTTGTTTAGTTACAAGCACGTGTTAATGCTTGTCATTGGTTAAATATTTATAAAACCCACAGACACCACTTTCACTGTAAAAAATAATTCGGTAAAAACACTCTTGTACGACGAAGTAGGGCATTAAATTACGAAAAAAAAACGTGATAAAAAGTTGAAGAATTTAGAAGCAAGGTTTCCACTGGACTCGACTAAATGTCTGTCTGTGTTGTCTGTCGACAGTAATGAAGAGAAGATTCAGTACGACATGTTTACTGTGTGTGTGTGTGTGTGTGTGTGTGTGTGTGTGTGTGTGTGTGTGTGTGTGTGTGTGTGTGTGT
>NW_028155822.1:50000-67500 GCF_963454915.1 Gymnoscopelus microlampas | reverse complement strand
GGTCTCCCTCTCTCTCTCTCTCTCTCTCTCTCCCCCTCCTCCCTCCATTGGTGAGGGAAACCAAACTGACGTTATCAATCAGATATCAAGCCAGGCTATATCGACAACGAGTCAGTCATTTTTCATAGTATGTCATCCAAGTCGACTATCCCTCTTTCCCTCTCTGTCTCTCACCCATCAAGCTCCGGTCGTTACTGTACGTCACACACACACACAACAGGAACCATGTCTTTTATCCGTGGGATTCATGATCAATACATGTTACTGTGAGCTGGAGCAGGAAATCAAAAGCGACACACAATTCTGCCCTCTGTCACCAGGGGCAATGGCCTTGAGAACCAAGCCTTCACTATGAACGCTGGATAGTATTGTATAGGATCAGACAGTAAAGTGACATTTTCAGAATGGACCGAAAATTGCATTTTCTCAGCTGGGTTTGCATGTACAATAATACAGTAGTTAATGTCACAAATTGATCCACACATTTGTGAATGCCGGTCACATGCCGAAATGCAACACGTTGTGAGCTAGATCGATTATTCTCTACACTTTGACACTGTCGTATTACAAAGTATAAATCAGGCTTCTCATCATTGGGGTCGCGGAGATTGCTAGTGATCAACATGCATTGCACTTACTGTACCACTGACATCCGTAAACTGTGCAAAAGAGCTTAATACCGTAGCTGGAATGTTCCTGTTAACTTAACATGTTATGTTAAAGGTTTAAGCGTGCAGGAAAAGTGATTCGTGTCGTGGGAAGCGGAACCTGGCAGTTGTGTGAGTGAGTGCTATGTGCCTTCATGAGGAGGTGAAGCAGGCCGTTATTAAGTGATGGATGGGTTATGCAGAGTTCATTGCAAAGTTGCATTGTACTGGAAGTGTTTTCTGTCTGCACTGAATTGGACCTGCATAATGATGTACAATGTTGTAGAAATGTGGGCCATTGGCCCTATCTGCTGCTAATGCTGAAACATGATTATTTTATGTCGAATGACGGGAATAAACTGCAATATCGAAACGCGATTTCACTTCCCAGCAGCCAGGGTTCTTGGAAACAGCTAAGATGTTTAAGATGCAAAACAGGGAGGAGAAAAAAGTTCCCTCAAATCACAGACGCTGCTGTTCATGATTGAACAATAACAATGACAAACGTCACAAAACCTCAGCTTAATAAACCAGAATGAGCACCTCCAGCCATAACTCTGCAGCACCAACTGAAGGAAATGCAATCAGGGTTACAATTACTCATAGTTTACTCACGATAACGAACATAACTGGATAGCCGTTGTATCATAGTAGCTGTAAAATGGTGAAGCTCTCTACCCTCAGTGGGAAGGTACACGGTCGGTACATCCTGTACATTCGCCCTGAGGAGGATCACTTGTTCCTGGCAAGTGAGAAAAAGCTTAACATAAAATGTCCTGCTTAAGTGAGAAGAAGTAAAAAAGCCTAATAGAGAGGAGAGAGAGAGAGGGAGAGAGGGAGGGACAATGGCCCCGATTCACTAAGCAATTTACGACCATATTTTGATCTTACCGGCATTTAAGACAATATTTTCGATGAAGAAAATTGCCTTAAATGCCGGTAAGATCAAAATATGGTCGTAAATTGCTTAGTGAATCGGAATGAGAGGGAGAAAGCCTATTTCACCCACGCAATAATTCGGGCCAACAATGGCTTATGGATTCTAAACATGTTGATCAACGCATCACTTTGCAACAAGTTGTCAGCGCGATATCCCCCGGAAATGCCAGGCAAGCTATTAACGCGGTGCGAATCGGCCACGTTTTCCGCTTGTTATAATCATAATTATAATATAATAAGACTGTAAGGGTTATAGTTACATGTTCCTTATTAAATACTGCTGTGAAAGACTAAAGAATCCTGATTAATAATCAGAAGGGCAATATGTTTCTGATTAATCACCACAACTTTGGTGCGTTTCTCTTGTCCCTGAAGAGACGCCAGTGTGAGGCGAGCGTATGTACTGTACTGTACGCTCGCCTCAAGGAGGCAAAGTGGGGATTAGGATTGTTGCTAGAAATCTCCTGATTAATAATCGTCTGTCAGAGCAACCACATGCCTCTGCAGCCCTTAGCCCCATCGGAGTGTGCAGGAACATATATGCTGCATGCCTTCAGGGGCGTTAAACTCCAGTTGGCAAGCCTTGATCTCAGGAGCCTATTTGCATTTACTATATATATAATATATCGTCTCTGTTGGGTGGAAGGAAACCTCATATGTCCAAAACTCTTACTTTTCAGGATTCAAATGCAAAAGTATCAAAAGTAGCCGAGCTACAAGCTACGCGTTTCGCGCCGTGTTTCGATACTTTTGTGTGACGCTGTAGTTTGATCAAGTACGGCGTTAATTTATGGAAAAAAACACAACAAAAATGTAATATGGAGATAGGAGTCATCGCTGTTGAGCAGAAACTTTCTCCATATTTATACTTTTTTATGTTTTCTTGTCACTTAACCCATTAAGACCTGGAAGACCTGTCATTTTTAGAGTTGAGCTAAAAAGCATTATTTTACACTTTGGGCTATTCAAAAATAGCAGATCTACAAGCTCATAGCGCGGCACTCGGTGCCGCGCTATGAGCTTGTAGATCTGCTATTTTTGAAAAATCGTGAAAATGTGTGAAAATCTTTGAATATATATATTTTTAAAGCGAACATTTTTTAACTCAAATATTTGCTTCTGGGGGTCCCTGGAACAAAACATTTTGATGGGGGTCCGCGGCCAAATACATATAATTTTGGCGGTCCTTGACATGAAAAAGATTGAGCACCACTGATATAGAAACAAAGCAAAAGTTGTGAAAATAGCCGATGGCGTTGTGAGCTTGTAGATCAGCTATGTTCACTATTTCTGGGACATTTTCGTTCGCTCCATTTCCTGAAAAGTTCAAATGGTTTTGAACATACAAGGTTTCCGCGACCCAACAGCGACGATATATACTTACTTATTCATTTATTTTCTTAGGCCTTAATCAGCTCCCGCTTGCAGCGCAAATTCCTCCCCCCCCCCCCCCCCCCCCCGCCCCCACCTCCCTCTCCTCCTGGTATTTTTGCCTGGCTTATCTGCAGCGTGTCAACCTGTAAGTGTCATTTAGCTATCTACACACGGCAGCGCTCCCAAGAGCTTTGGTTTGTTATTAAAAAGTGGGACACGCGTTTCCCCCCAGGGTACCATGTGTTTGTGTGTGTGTGTTACTGTGTGTGTGTGTGTGTGTGTGTGTGTGTGTGTGTGTGTGTGTGTGTGTGTGTGTGTGTGTGTGTGTGTGTGTGTATGTGTGTGTGTGTGTGTGTGTGTGTGTGTGTGTGTGTGTGTATGTGTGTGTGTGTGTGTGTGTGTGACTGAGACTGCATGTAGGTGTGTCTACTAGTGTACAGTGTACTACTAGTGTGTGTGTGTGTGTGTGTGTGTGTGTGTGTGTGTGTGTGAGTGTGTGTGTGTGTGTGTTGTGTGTGTGTGCACGGCACGCATTTGTTCATTCATGATCCAATACGGAGAGGAGGCGCTATTACTTAGATTAACCCTGTATTCCCCTGGGGGAACCAGGGGATCGAGGATTACATGCACAGTGCACACGCCAGAACGTGTGTGTGTGTGTGTGTGTGTGTGTGTGTGTGTGTGTGAGTGTGTGTGGTCTGCCTCTAAATCTTGCACACATGCGTTTCCAGGCTTTTAACTGGTGCACGTGGATGTGTCATGGTCAAAATGAATATCACATCAGAAAGCCTGTCTTCAGGCGCTCGGATTGGCGCGGTGGTTAAGTCCCTGCCCACCACCACGGAGGTTGTGGGTTCGAATCCACCCTGGTTCATCCGGCTTTGTCGGGCGTCTATACGAACTAGTGTTGATTTTCACTGCAAATTTTGATTCAGTTTTAGTCATAGTCTTTTGAATAAAATTCCATTTTGTTTTAGTCATATTTTAGTCATCTGAAATGTTTTAGTCTTTGTCTAGTTTTAGTCGACTAAATATCATAAGATTATAGTCGACTAAATCTACAGTTGATTTAGTAGACTAAAATGTATTTTGGCGGTGCCTTGATGGCGTCATAATGCCTGATTTTACACTTGGTTGCATGCTGAAAATAGCTGATCTACAAGCTTACGTTGTGAGCTTGTAGATCAGCAATTTTCAGAGCGCAACACCCGAGCGCAACCAAACATAAAATAACTAGTCTTAGTTCTACTGGATCTCTTTTTATTCTAGTTTTTATTTGTTGATGAAATTGTCAATACATCTAGTCTAGTCTTAGTCATCATAGCTTAGTTTTTATTTTGTTTTTAGTTAGTTTTCGTCAGTGAAAAAAGGTAGTCGACGAACATTTTTCGTCATAGTTTTAGTCGACGAAATCAACACTGGTGCATCCGGCTATGTCGGGCGTCTATACGAACACAATTGGTTGTGTGTTCGAGGGAGTTGTTCGAGGGAGTTGCACGTACTCTTACAGGCTGGGGCGGCACCTATCAGGAGTGTGAGGCGGGAGGAGTAGTCCTCCCGGTGGGGGCTCCTCGCTGGCAGGCGAGTCAGTAGGATACAACGCAGAAATGTGTGTGGGGAGGAATTCATTGGCATAACGACTAAATTGGGCAGAAAAAGTGGGTTGAAATAATTGACTACTCTAAATAATAAATAAATAAAAAAAAGAAAGCCTGTCTTCCCACTATTTTCCTTATGCCATGTGTTGTGGAAATGCTGTATCAATTAGTAATTGCTGAGGCAAACAGAGTCTGAGACTCTTCACGTTATGAGATAGAAGTTTAATACATGAGCTCATGGGAGGAGTTAATTAAACACTGGTGGTGCTACAGTGCTGTAGTTCAAGGGGAAAACAGTGAGAGAGAGCCTAGTTATACAGGCTATGCAAAGATAAGAGAAGAAATGTTTGTGTAAAGGGACCGAGCTGTGCTCTGTACCAATGAATAGGAACTATATGTACAACTATGTTAGTTTCATTGAGCCAAGCAGGAACAAAATTGATTGTTTGATCATTAAAATAAACATGCTCTGAAAATGCACGCGGCCCACCCACCTGGCCACTTAACCTGGCTTAGGCTGGGTCAGATGGGTGGGCCTCGATCGGTCGCTTTTGAGATATTTTCAAGTGGAGCATCATGATCCGGAAAAGGTTGAGAACTACTTCCTTAACCCATTAAGACCTGAGGCCGTTTCTACAAATCCTAACTAACAGTTTTCTGAAACACTTATATGTTTCTATGTCAGTGGTGCTCAAAACTCTTTCATGGCAAGGACCACCCAAAATGATATGTATTTGGCTGCGGACCCCCATCTCAAAATATTTAGTCCCAGGAGTAAAGATTTGAGTTGCAAATGTTTGCTTTAAAAATACATGTATTCATAGATTTGTCAAAAATAGCAGATATACAAGCTCATAGCGCGGCACTCGGTGCCGCGCTATGAGCTTGTAGATCTGCTATTTTTGAATAACCAAAAGTATAAAATAATGGTTAAAGTGGTTAAAATCTAAAATGACAGATGCTTATTCCGGTCTTAATGGGTTAATACAACATATGGGCCTACTGTATCAGACCTGTATTACCAGGGCATCTTGACTCTATGATATTCAAATGGTCAGAACATAATAATATTGTAACAATATAGGCATAATTATATAATTCCTCCTCACATGCAGGAGGACTTCAGCTTATGGGAATATTTCATTCCTTGCTGTGTTGTAAATCAGCCAGAATATCATGGTGGGTGGAGCTGGCTAACTGGCCTGAGGTTTGTGCACGCCTTCAGGGTCATTATAGACTCTTGTTGGCAAGCCTTGATCTCAGGAGCCTCAGCATGGCTGCGTCTATAGAGCATACAGTAAGCTATATACTACAGTATAAATTATATATATATATATTTCTTTGTAGTTCCAAGGCTCCCAGTTGCAGTGTCAATTCCCTATGCAGGCCTTTTTATGCTTGGCTTATCTTCAGCGTGTCATTTAGCTACTGTATCTACACAGAGAATACATGTAAAATAAAGAATATATATATATGTGCAATGCATTCATCTTAACCCTTTAAGACCTGGAACGCATCTATTTTTAGATTTGAGCTAAAAAAGCATTATTTTACACTTTGGCTATTCAAAAATAGCAGATCTACAAGCTCATAGCGCGGCACCGAGTGCCGCGCTACGAGCTTGTAGATCTGCTATTTTTGAAAAATTGTGAAAATGTGTGCAAATCTTTGAATATATATTGTTTTAAAGTTTTTTGAAGTGGACCACCAAATCTTTGCTTCTGGGGGTCCCTGGAACAACATATTTTGAGATGGGGGTCAGCGGCCAAATACATCAAGGATCCCCAAGTTTGGGGGTCCTTGACATGAAAAAGTTTGAGAAACGCTGATATAGAAACATACGTTTTTTCAGAAAACTGTTGGGATTTAGAAGAAGAGAGTTTCTAGAATCGTCTTCAGGTCTTAATGGGTTAAAATATGAGTAAATATTCAATATTTCGATTGCAAATAATATTTACAAATAATATGTACTTAATTATTGTAAAATGAATTAGTAGTCGTGGCATTAGTACTGGTGATAATAATAGTTAACTTTAGAACAATGGTTCTCAAAGTGGGGTCCGGGGACCCTCAGGGTTCTTTGAGGGGGTTCCAAATGGACCCTTACAGGTCTGTACAGTAACTCTGAGAGTGTACAAGTGGTACCATTTGGTTCCATTTATACGCCCTCAGAGTAATGCGAATCCTTGAAATTAAAAGGTTTGAGAACCACTGTTTTGTAATAATAGCAATTAAATCGTAATGATTATCAGGTGGTGGGCGTTCTTCCTCCTCTTCACATGGTCCTATCCTCCATGCAGGAGACTCCAGTACTATTTCTTTACTTAAGTAAAAGTATCAATACTGCAATATAGAAATACTCTGTTACAA
Source organism: Gymnoscopelus microlampas (assembly GCF_963454915.1). Taxonomy (NCBI): domain Eukaryota; kingdom Metazoa; phylum Chordata; class Actinopteri; order Myctophiformes; family Myctophidae; genus Gymnoscopelus; species Gymnoscopelus microlampas. The sequence goes on along the minus strand of NW_028155822.1, from coordinate 60,572 downwards.
GTAAAAGTCTGGAATAAAACATTTACTTGAGTAAAAGTACAAAAGTGTTGGTATAAAAATGTATTTAAAGTACCAAAGGTAGAAAGTACTCATTATGCACATTTCACAAGTTTTCAAATGTGTAAAATGTATACAAATCGTTTGAAAATAGCAGATCTACAAGCTCACAACCGGCTGCGGCTCCGGTAGGAGCCTCAAAGAGTCAACTTTGAGTACCGGAGACATTAGCATCTTTCCGCCGGTCATCAAATTATTGTCCAAGGAATGCGACAAAAAACAAAAAAAAATCCATGAATTCAAGGCTTCATGGGGTGTATAACCCATTGATACCTGGAATGCATCTGTGTCACTTTAAATGTCTTTGGCTATTCAAAAATAGCAGATATACAAGCTCATAGCGCGGCACCGAGTGCCGCGCTACGAGCTTGTATATCTGCTATTTTTGAAAAATCGTGAAAATTATTTTAAAATAATTTTTCCCGATTTTTTTTTTTTAGGATTTTTATTTTTTTAGACGCGGCCTCAGGTCTTAATGGGATAATTGATAGAAAATAAGAAGTGAGTGCTTCCTCCACCGCTGCTGTTGGGTAGAGAGAGTCAAGGTCTCAGTGCTGTATCAGCGTGGACTCCATTGTTGCAACAAACATAGTGACAATCTCAGGGCATGCTGTGGGTTCGGTACATCTTGTACTTTCTGCTCTTTGTGTCCTTTGGCCGTTGACAAGATCAATGCTCCAAGGAACCTGAAGTCGTCAACAACATTCAGTGTGTGTTGAGCTACGGGGTGTTGTTGGTGTTGAATGACATTTACCTTGGCCTATTTCGCATCGAGCTGTGGTCCAACTTTGAGGCAGAGAACAGAAGTTGAGTAGCTCTGAGGCTTGAGAAGTAGTATCTGAGGCCAGGCTTATATTAACCCTTTAAGACCTGAAGCCGATTCTACATGTCTCCTAAATCCCAACAGTTTTCTGAAAAACGTAAGTTTCTATATCCTCTTTTTCATGTCAAGGACCCCCAAAATTATATGTATTTGGCCGCGGACCCCCATAAAAATATTTTGTTCCAGGGACCCCCCAGAAGCAAAGATTTGAGTTAAAAATATTCGCTTCAAAAATATATATATTCAAAGATTTGCACATATTTTCACGATTTTTCAAAAATAGCAGATATACAAGCTCATAGCGCGGCACTCGGTGCCGCGCTATGAGCTTGTAGATCTGCTATTTTTGAATAGCCAAAGTGTAAAATAAAGCTCTTTAGCTCAAATCTAAAAATGATACAATTCCAGGTCTCAATGGGTTAAAAGCAAAGTCACCATGACAGACCATACTCAATATGAAAAATGTTCCCACTCGTACATGTCCACTGAAAAGTGTGTACAAGTGTTTGTTGTCAATAATTCAAATGTACAGGAGCGACATGCGACATTGTGACCTCTGAATGACCGCTGGCTACGTACGTTTTTTTCCCGACAACTAATTGGATTCCTTCTCTGCCATAATAATACAAACACCCTTGACCAACCCACAACCCTCTTTCCTCTCATGCTGACTCCTATGAAGGCATGGCCAGGCAGGTTCCGTTTTTTTTTCCACTCCACTTCTCTTATTGTCGCCACGATACTCTAGGCTCTGCACAGCAGCCAATTTGGGCCTCTTCTTACTTCCTTCACAAGCGTTACTAATGATACTAATTAAGGCTCTGTTCCATTCTGGTGAAACAGAGTCAGGGTGCTGATATTGTGCATGTTGGCTCACTGGAAACACTCTGCAACACCAGTGGGTCTCAAAGTGTGGTCCAGGGACCCTCGTGGTTCCTTGAGGGGGTTCCAAATGGCCCCTTAAAAAGGTGTGTAACTCTGAGAGTGTACAAATGGAACCAAATGGACCCGTAAGGGTCCATTTGGTTCCATTTGTACACTCTCAGAGTTATGGGGGTCCTTGAAATTAAAAGGTTTGAGAACCACTGTGCTACATGAAATGGAACAGAGCCTTCATTTGTATCATTGGTAAAACCTGTGAAGGAAGTAAGGAAGAGGCCCAATTTCTTTCCAATATGGCTGCTGTGCATAGAGTCAATAGGACCATCATTACCAGCATCACGACCACAGTGGTGTCCCTCCATCCATGGAGAGGGTGGGGCATGGATTTCTGCTGAATTGAACTAGAAGCACATGCCTATCAATTAAGATTATACGGCTTCATTAAACATGCACACAGGAACGCTGAAGCACATAAATGTGTCTGTTCTGCACGTTTCTTTAATCCCGCTGTAATTGTATTTGCACACAAAGGAGAATAATTTCCACGCACGACACGTACTGTATTAGTGAACGAGGCCCAGTGTTCTGGTCCCCACAAGGGAAATGTACAAATTCTATGGTTAAATTAATGAATATGACGTAGATTCCGAGTTACAGTTATGGAACACTTAAGGCTGAAGTTAGGATTAGGCTTAAACAGTTAGGGGTTAGGGTTAGGGTGAGGAGTTAAGGTCCTTACACACCGGGCGACACCGGCGAAAATAGAGAATATACGCAAAATTCGGACTCGTTCCGAATAATTAAAAGACGCTTTTTCGCTTCGCTTTTTCGCTTTTTCGCTCCATGTACGGAGCCATTGACTTTATAAGGTTTTTAAAAAAAACGCATTATTCGCACGAAAAAATCGCCCCGGTGTGTAACAACCTTTAGGTTTAGTTTTAGGGTAAGGGATAGGGATTTCGAGCCAAGGCTTAGGCTGTGATTAGGTAAAGGTTATGCGGTGGTTGTTTTTGTATAACCTCACATAAAGATAGTTGAGAGCATCAAATAGAAGCTCACAATGAACATGCACAGTACGTCCTTTAGTTGGGTGTGTACAGTAGCTGTGCAGATATAGAACGCACAGAACTTGCAGAGTGAGGGAAAAAAGTTTTCAGGCTTTCATTATTACCGGCCATACTGTACTGTAAGTTCTTTTTGCCTTTTGAAAGCATTGTATGGTAAGCGAAGGTGGGTTGGGGCGGTTTCTGAGAGGTAGAAATATGTATGGGACGGGGTGGGGTGGGGTGGCGCGTGTGTGTGCGTGTGTGCGTGCGTGTGTGTGTGTGAGTGTGAGTGAGTGAGCGCAGGGGGTGAATAGCCAACGAGAATAACCTGAACCCTATTAACCCTCTTTTATACTTTCCCCTCTCTGTTTGTCAGTAGGTAAACAGAGAGAGAGAGAGGGAGAGAGGGAGGGAGGGAGGGAGAGAGAGGGGGAGGGAGGGAGAGAGAGAGGGAGGGAGGGAGACTGGGAGGGAAGCGAGGTGGGACTTTGAAAAGGGCAACCAAACTGCTGCTGTGTGCGACTTTGTTTTTGCTTGTTTTGCATGAGTTGCCTCCACTTCCCGAACAGGGGGGGGCGAAATGTGATGACTATTCATTTGTTGCCCCGAGTCCTAGTTATCTATGGTAGCTGTCACGTGGAAACCTTGTATGTCCAAAAAACGCAACTTTTCAGGTAATGGGGGGGAAAAAAAGAACCTTTGTTGCAATATGGATCCAATGTAGTTATTATTTAGTCTCTTGGGGGTTTAGGGGAATTAATTTACAGAGAAAACAAAAAGTTGAAATATGGAAATATCCTCCTCAGAATTGTATTCATTTTTAGTCACTTCCACATGATACACACTCGGCATACATGTGAGCACAATACCGTTCTCTGCAACTCATGGTGCTTGTCACATTTAAAACACATTAAAAAGAGGCAAGGGCAGCAAAGACATTTAAAAAGGAGAGAGAAAGCAGCAGTAGAATAAGGAAAAACTACATCGGTAAAAAAGTGTTCAAAGTGCAATATAGATGCAGTACTATTCAAACGTGCTATTTATCCTGCGTCCAAATACCTGTGAATTTTGTCATTTTACCTGTTTGGGACATGTCCGGCTTTCAAAACGCAACAGTGTACAGAGCAGGCCGGTTCTGGAGAATCTAAATGCCAACCTGTCTGTTGTAGTCTGAAGTAATCTGTTTGGTGGAGAGTCACCACATGGAAAACAAGGTGAAAACATTGGAAAGAAGGCGGGCGTTCCGTCAGAAGCGTCCTTGAGGCGACTCAGCACAGAGCTATAGTTTCTTACCGGGTGGAGAATTGGTTCATCCGACCATGCCTGTGTGCGCGTGTGTGTGAGTGTGTGTTTGTGTGTGAGGGAGAGATCTTTTTTTTTCAAAGTCACATTTTAAGCCATGTTTTCACTACAATGCCAGTATATTACCAGCTAAAATATTATGTCATAACCCGCTGGTATAGGCAGTGAGAGAGTTGTTTTCACATGCCCTCCTTTGCAGTTAAAGTGCTGGTGATAATAATGCCTGGTATGCCACAGGTTTCATTTGTTTACGGTTTTCTCATCATTTCTTTTTTCAAGTTCAAGTTGATTTAAGTCATCTAATCCTGAGCTTCTCTCCCTCTCTTCTTCTCTTCCATGTTTCCCGTCTCTCCCTCTCTTCGCCCTGCGGTCTCATCCAATCAGGTAAGAGAATTGTCTTTCTTCTTGTTCTTCATGGTGTTTTGTTTCGTTTCCAAGTCACGCACATTACACAGCCCAGGAACTATGCGGAGGACTTACAGTAACATATCATCTCTGGGAGTTGTTGTCTCCGCCAGGAGACTATGTTTTCGTTCTCGTCCTTCCGTGTGTCCACCAAGCTAACATTGGTCAAGCTTCACGTGACACGTGACAATATGTTGAAAGGGTGTGCTTTGATTGGCTAGCGAGACGCATGATGAAATAGAGTCTATAAATAGGTGTGTCACTTCAAAAGATCATTTATATCTTTTGAAGTGACACACCTATCGATCAGCCAAGCTAACATTGGTCAACTGACACGTGACAATATGTAATATAAATAGGTAGGACAGGATTAATCAGGAACAGTACTGGCGGAGACCAGTGCTCCGAGGAGCACATTTTCTAGTTCTTATCTGATGTTGGCCTGAGTGGACTTTAACCCATTAAGACCTGGAACGCATCTGTGTCACTCTTTGATATGAGCTAAAAAAGCATAATTTTACACTTTGGCTATTCAAAAATAGCAGATATACAAGCTCACAGCGCGGCACCGAGTGCCGCGCTATGAGCTTGTAGATCTGCTATTTTTTTGAACAAAAATGAAAATGTTTGCAAATCTTTGAATAGATATTTTTTAAAGCGAACATTTGTAACTCAAATCTTTGCTTCTGGGGGTCCCTGAAACAAAATATTTTGAGACGGGGGTCCGCGGCCAAATACATATACATTTTGGGGTCCTTGACGTGAAAAAGATTGAGAATCACTGCTGTTGTAGAGGATGCTGCGACTTTTAGACAGATCCACTCTACGGCAGTGGATGTGTGGTAGAAATGTAAGATTGTTAACATTTACTCATTGGACCTTATACTGTAGCAGCCGTGGTAATAGAGAATGGAGCCCGTATTCACAAAAAACTGCATTGTTATTGTTTTGACATGAGGTTTCCTCGTTCTTTTGTGGAAAAAAAGTTGACATTTTGTGAGTGCAGAGTTATCAGTGCAAACTGTAAAAGACTACTGGGCTATGAAAAAAGTATCGAGAACTGTCAAAACATCTCTTTACTCCATTGTTCTTTCTTTCGCTCTGTGTGTGTGTGTGTGTGTGTGTGTGTGTGTGTGTGTGTGTGTGTGTGTGTGTGTGTGTGTGTGTGTGTGTGTGTGTGTGTGTGTGTGTGTGTGTGTGTGTGTGTGTGTGTGTGTGTGCGTGCGTGCGTGCGTGTGTGTGGACCTGTATGTGTGTTATTTATCTGTGTCGGTCTGCCTATTGTGTTTGTTTTTGGTGTGATGTGTGTGTGTGTGTGTGTGTGCGCGTGCGTGCGTGCGTGCGTGCGTGATACTGTGACTGTAGCTACAGTATATGGCTGGTTTTCAAGCTGCTAGTGATGTTGGGCTGAATACAAGTTCAGTGTTTCTCTGAAGCCTCATTCATTCATACCTCCACACGACAGTGTTGTTCATAGAAAATGTCAGATTTTATTTCTTTTGTGATCAAATTGTTTGTTGACGATTAAATAGAACATGCAGATTCACAAGATATAATGACAAACAAACATACCCCTCCCTTAACCCCAAATGACTACAAGTAAACTCATTTTACTTACTGTACTGTAGAGAGCCATTATGCTTCCAACAGCATTAAATAATGTGTTGCTAGTCCAGGCAGACATACTGGAGAACTTAAAGAACACTATACGTTACTCTCATTGATCCATGCCGGAGTACAATCGATGTTAAACATCTGACCACATAACACTAACGCTTTCCACATTTTCAAGTGGGCCCTGATCCAGAAAAGGTTGGGAACCAAAAATAGCAGATCTACAAGCTCATAGCGCGGCACCGAGTGCCGCGCTATGAGCTTGTAGATCTGCTATTTTTGGAAAAATCGTGAAAATCTTTTCATATATATATTTTTTTAAAGCAAACATTTCTAACTCAAATCTTTTGCATTCTACAAATGTCTTCTAATGTAAATCCTAACCGTTTTTAAAAAAAAAACTATGCTGCTATAGTCAGTGGTTCTCAAACTATTTCATGTCAAGGACCCCCAAGATATGTATTTGGCCGCGGACCCCCATCTCAAAAAATATCTAGTTCCAGGGACCCCAGAAGCAAATATTTGAATTACAAATGTTCACGATTTTTAAAAAAAATAGCAGATCCACAAGCTCATAGCGCGGCACTCGGTGCCGCGCTATGAGCTTGCATATCTGCTAATTTTGAATAGCCTAAAGAAATCTAAACATGAAACAGATTCTTTCCCGGTCAAAATGGGTTCACGCACACACGCGCGCGCGCACGCACGCACACGCACACACGCACACGCACACACACACACACACACACACACACACACACACACACACACACACACACACACACACACACACACACACACACACACACACCCCTAGGTTATGTAACTGTGACGTGACAAGCAGATGACCAATTTGGAGGCTTGTTTAAGCACTGTTGTGCCTCTGGCTGTCACATCTTTGCTCCATGCAACCCCATGCCAGCACCACCTGTGGGCTCTTAGACTCTGTACTGAGACATGATGATGGCCCCCGAAATGCTTCCGCCTAATGATCTGTACTTTGAAAGCTCTGACAATTAGTAGAAAATAAAGCAGATGTCCTGCAGATGTCTCCCTCCCACGTCCCGTACAGTCGTGTAAATAAATCTTACTGGAAAAAAACAAATTAATCGAAGCCTTGCTAGCTAGCTAGCTATTTGTGAGAATGAGCCATTCAGCGTCTGGAGGCAGTACACAGGTGCCGGTAAAGTGCAACCAAAAAGTGTTTTATTCACTGACACCAAAAATACAAAAGACATAAAACAGGAGCTCCAACAACGCGTGACATGGTGGTGCCTGGCTGTCATCCTACCACAACTGAATATATTTGTTGCTGGCACCTTTTTATACTCAGCTGAGGCAATTAGTTTGGGCTTTGGACTCCACCATGTCAAGGGGTAGATTAACCAATATACAAATACATAACTATACAAACACATATACATATAACATTAACTCTCATAAAATATATTAAAACTCCATGAACTGCAGCAGTAATGATTCTCCTACAACAATATCCTTTGCAATTTCACAAGCACATCACAACCCCCCCACCCCCCCCCCCCCTCTGCCATTCTGACTTGGTCCAGCCCAATTACACTGGCAACACAGCAGCCACCCAGCTTTTCAGTCATCACTTAGCATTACCCATATTGCACCTCTCATACACATCACTTCACTTGGTCTCTATTGCACTCATGTATTACACATAGTGCACTCGCCAGATTATCACCAAACATTCTGTCTCCACAGGTGGAGCTAGTTATAGCTGAGTGGCTCAGCTGAGCTGGATAGGAAAACAACTCAACATGTTCAGTTAGATGTGATCAACAACAACATCATGACTGCATGTCTTTATCGTGCAAACTGCGATGTGCAAATTACCCCGTGCAAATACCAAAGTGTTCATATGCTATGCAATGAATCAATCAATAAATAAAGGTTACAATATACATGTGCAAAGGATAAGTGACAGAGGACCTCTCTGTTACACTGTAGTATGACGAAATAAGACACTCATTTACAAAAAAAAACGATATACTGTAAGAGGTTTCTGCCCGACAGCAACGATATTCTCTATATCATTGGTTCTCAAAGTGGGGTCCGGGGACCCCCAGGGGTACTTGAGGGGGTTTCAGGGGGTCCCCAGCTAAATGATGGATAGGAACCAAATGGACCCTTATGGGTCTGTAACTCTGAGAGTGTACAAGTTGAATTAGCATTGATTTTACAATATAAATTGGGGTCCCAGGGATAGAAATGCCATTAAATGGGGGTCCGTAGTCTAATGCATGTTACACTGGGGGTCCTTGAAATTAAAATGGTTGAGAATCACTGCTAGATAGCCATAAAAACCTTCTCTTATTGGGGTCCATGGCTTATCTTTTCAAATGGGGGTCCGCGGGCTAATAAGTGTCAATTTGGGGGTCCTTGACATGAAAAAGTTTGAGAACCACTGCTGTATATGGAGCAGCCTGTTACGAGGACACGTGGTGCCAAACAAAAATAAAGTACTGTAGACGGGGCTAGTTCTGTCAGATAACTCACCATCATAGATTGGAAATAAGTGTATTCACAATGTAAATACAGCAAGTGTGAACATTATTATTTGATCTTGGCGTTCAGGCTCTGCTACATATTACTCCCTTGCTCAGCACATTAGAAGACAACCATTTAAGAGATATATCACAAGCCCCCGCCAAGGGACAACACAGCCCACAGGGAAGCAGAGCCGTACTAGTCTCTTGAGGCAGACTGTCTCCATGGCACAATTTTCGAGTGCTGGAACACCTATACGTTGTTAGAACTTTTCAGTTAAGACACTTCAGCTCAGGATTAACCGTTTACATCTAGTGTGACTCTGCTCCTGTGATACAGACTATCTGTGTTAGCATGACACAGAATGTTAGATCACAAACCCCCCCCCCGGAGGAGCAGGGCATAAGATACAGTTATTACATGAACATAACATTGAACCTTTCAATTGCATGAGTTAACCCTTTGAGACCGGGAACGCATCTTTGTCATTTTAAGATTTCTTTGGCTATATAAAAATAGCGGATCTACAAGCTCATAGCGCGGCATCGAGTGCCGCGCTATGAGCTTGTAGATCTGCTATTTTTTGAAAAATCGTGAAAATGTGTGCAAATCTTTAGTTTGAATATATATATATATATATATATATACTTTTTTTTTTTTTAAGTTTTTGACTCAAATCTTTGCTTCTGGGGATTTTACACATGTCTTCTAAATAGTTTTTTTTTCTTAAAGTTTTTTTTGTATTTATTTTTTAACTTTTTTACTTATGTTGCTATATTATCAATGGTTTTCAAACTTGTTTCATGTCAAGGACCCCCAAAATAATATGTATTTGACTGTGAACCCCCTCCCATCTAAAAATATTTTGTTCCAGGGACCCCCAGAAGCAAAGATTTGAGTTAAAAATGTATATAAAAGATTTGCACAAATTTTCTGGATTTTTCTAAAAAATAGCAGATCTACAAGCTCATAGCGCGGCACTCGGTGCCGCGCTATGAGCTTGTAGATCTGCTATTTTTGAATAGCCAAAGAAATCTTAAAATGACACACATGCGTTCCCTTCCCGGCCTTAAAGGGTTAAGATACCACATACAGTGATGTTGCTAGGTTTTCAATGTAATGGGTCCTGGGATGCAAGGGTGGTCTTTTAGATGGGTCCCAGGGACATTTTATGGGTCCCACAAAAATGCACAGCGTTTAACTCGTGTTTCATCTTATATGGTTATATTCATGTACATGTATCTGAAAGAAAAGTACACAATTCCAAATCCGACAACTAGTACTTGTAGTACTTGTAGTACTTGATTTTTTTTTTACATTAACCACTTGAATCCTAGTATCCCTTTTCTGAGGAGAACTTTAGCCAAAAATAGCAGATCTACAAGCTCACACTTGTGAGCTTGTAGATCGGCTATTTTTGGAGTTATAGGTGTGTAAAGGGAAAAAAGAGCAGCAAAAGTTTATCTGAAACACAATTTTATACAATATAGAGGGGGTCCCTGCTTCATCTCTCTCTCAACTAGGGGGTCCTTGGCCTGAAAACACTGAAGACCCCTGCTCTACAGGGAATTATTTGATATCTGGCTGCACGGAAAGACACAAGAATCACAGCTGCCATTAATTAGTGCTGTTCAGTGTTGATTGCCTAGTGGTCAAATTGGGGTCAACGAGCCATCGTTAACTTGCTTTGAAGTTGGGCTGTAAGTTGCGCAGCACTCTGACTCTCTCCCTCTAGCAGCACTCGCACTGCCCTGAGACAGAGAGAGAATACTTCTCCATACGGCGGTGTTTTACCGAGATTTTTCTTGTTTTCTGCACTATGCCTTGTAATCCGCGGACGGCTTTGAAATCCACGGATGGCCTTCAAATCCGCGGTAATTTCCGCTAAATTGTAGTGCGTCCCATGGACGCAAGACGGTGCCATGA
>NW_028155822.1:7500-45000 GCF_963454915.1 Gymnoscopelus microlampas | reverse complement strand
TGGTGGAGTGGCTCTTATGGTCCGTCCATTAGTCACGCTGTCACAGGGTCACCACAGGCGCTGTTAGAGAGCAGCGTCTGCTATGTTTACCCTGCTTTTGATGCCGCGGCGGCGGCGCCGCACACACAGTGAAGTCCTCGCTGCTCATTTAACCAAGAGGAGGGACACAAATAATATGTCCAGTTTGGTTCCATTTGCACACTCTTCAAGGGTTGAATTAACCCATTTAGACCGGGAACGCATCTGTGTAATTTTTTGATTTGAGCTAAAAAGCATTATTTTACACTTTGGCTATTCAAAAATAGCAGATATACAAGCTCATAGCGCGGCACCGAGTGCCAAGCTATGAGCTTGTATATCTGCTATTTTTGAAAAATCGAGAACATTTGTGCAAATTTTTTAATATATATTTTTTAAAGCGAACATATTTAACTCAAATCTTTGCTTCTGGGGGTCCCTGGAAGAAAATATTTTTGAGATGAGGGTGTCTGTGGCCACATATATCATTTTGGGGATCCTTGACAATTATAGAAAAGTTTGAGAACCACTGATATAGAAACACTTTTTAGTTAAACACAAAAACACTTTTTAGAAAACTGTATGTTGGGATTTATAAGACATTTTGTAGAATCGGGACCTCAGGTCTTAATGGGTTAACACTAAGGGTTTGACTGTGTGCACGTCTGGCCACCGCCGCTCTTTTCTCCCCTTCGCTGTAACTCTCTGTTACTTCTGCATTATCTCTCTTTCACTGCCTTGTAGTTTGTAGTGTACTGTACCACTAGTACATTTTCTCTTTATTGACTATATTGTGTTCTAACTCCATCCATCTGACTACTCTCTCTCTCTCTCTCTCTCTCTCTCTCTCTCTCTCTCTCTCTCTCTCTCTCTCTCTCTCTCTCTCTCTCTCTCTCTCTCTCTCTCATATTCTGACTGTAATATTTGCCTATGGTGCTCTCTCTCTTCCTCTATTTGGCCAATTACCGTAACCACTTCAACCATGAGCGTCCCTATTCTTGGGGGAACGTTTGCAGAAAACACACAAGCTCAACGTACTGTAATGTGAGCTTGTAGTGAAGCTTGTTAGATCGGCTATTATTTGGGAAAGAGATTTGACTTATAGAGGGGGATAAAAGAGTGGACCCAAGTACAGACCCGACCCCGGTCGACTAAGTATCAGTTTACTAGAGGGGTTTTTCCTCTCTTGTCCTGTTCTTCCATTTCTCTCTCTACCTCAGCCAATCTCTCTCTCTCTCTCTCTCTCTCTCTCTCTCTCTCTCTCTCTCTCTCTCTCTCTCTCTCTCTCTCTCTCTCTCTCTTGGCTTTGTTCAATCTTAATAGGCGAGACACAAAGTGTAGAAAGGTCTGGTCGTGTGACAAAGCATAAAGTATGTACAAGTGTACGTTCTACACAAAATGCATACATGTACTGTAGGCTGTAGCACTAACTACTTCAAAAACGTTAACGACGTCCGCAAACACAACACCAGAGGGAGCTCCACAAATCACGTCCAATCCAGATTTGGCTCAAACGAGGGGTTAAATTCGTTCTACTGCCATGCCACCAAAATGTGGTAAAAACGCCCTACCAACAGTTGTTAAAGAATTTGAATCTCCTTCAAAAACCGCTCTAAAAGAGCACTTACAAGTGGCTGCAATTCGGAACTGGCCCCTATAAAAAAAAATCAAGCCTATCACCATTTTTTTCCTTTAAAACCTTGGGAAAAAAATAGTTTTCTTTCATGCCGATAACTTGTTATGAACACATTTTCTCGATTTTTCAAGTGGGGGCCTGATCCAGAGAAATGTGGGAACCGCTGCTCTATTCTCTTTTTACACTTCAAACTTTGAGTGTCATTGATTTAATCGTGTTGGTAAACGTATGAAATATGATCCGGACGGTGTGTGCGTGTGTGTGCGTCGGTGCGTGTGTACAACGTGCAGCATATCGCCACGGCAACAACAACAACACTGACAGTATGTCTCGTCAAGCCGCATCCGTATCGATTTTCTAGCCCGGCTAATTGTGCCGGGTGTTTCACCTCTCTCACCCCCGTCTGTCTCTCTCAGACAGCATGTCTTCTGTTGTTGTTTAAGCCTTTAAGAACGGGAACGCATCTGTGTCGTTTTAAGATGTCTTTGGGCTATTGAAAAATAGCAGATATACAAGCTCGTAGCGCGGCACCGAGTGCCGCGCTACGAGCTTGTATATCTGCTATTTTTGAAAAATCGTGAAAATTCGTGCAAATGTTTGAATATATATATTTTTTAAGCGAACATTTGGAACTCAAATCTTTGCTTCTGGGGGGTGGGGCGTCCCTGAAACAAAAATATTCTTTAGATGGGGGTCCGCGGTCAAATACATATCATTTTGAGGTTCCTTGACTTGAAAAAGTTTGAGCACCACTGATATATATAGCAACATACTTAAACAAAAAAAACTGTTGACATTATGCGTTCCTGGATTGAATGGGTTAACTACATTATAAAAACATCTACAGTAGCCACTCTGTCTCCACTCCTGTCCCCCATGTCTCCCCCATGTCCTCTCCCCCCCCGTGTCCCCCCCCCCCCCCCCCCCCCCTCTGGCTGGAATCAATGAAACAGCACACAGCACCCTTCCTCTCTCTTTGACTCGTTGAATTTTCCTCGCCGCTTTCTCTCTCTCTCTCTCTCTCTCTCTCTCTCTCTCTCTCTCTCTCTCTCGGGCTCTTTTGTCTCTCTCCATGAATTCTTCTCCCTCCTCCCACACTCTGTGCCTTTGAATGCTCTCTCCAGCTTCGTCTCTGGTGGACAGTTATTCTGTTTTTCCATAAAGCTTCCTCTGTCTTCCACTGGCCGCTTTATAACATGTCAGATGAGAAGCCGTGGTTCCTTAGTGATGCACACAATGGCACACAATATCTCTCTCTCTCTCTCTCTCTCTCTCCCTCTCTCTCTCTCTCTCTCTCGCTCACAAATACACAAACAACACACACATGCACAAACACAGAAGGTTGGGCACAAACACACACACACACACACACACACACACACACACACACTGTACTGTTACAGACATATAAACCCTGTTAGACAAACACTTTTATATGCGCACGCGCACACACACACACACACACACACACACACACACACACACACACACACACACACACACACACACACACACACACACACACACACACACACTGCATGCGGTAACTGACAAGCTGTGTAATTTCCGCCTAGTTGAGTTGCCACGTGCATGTCTTCATCGGTAATAAACCCACAAACAATCCTGTTGGTTAGACAGCCAATTACAGACATTCTGTGTCGCTTTTTAAATACCCCAGAGAGGATTGCTTCCGTTTGCTTTGCCCAAAGCAGTGGTTCTCTCAACCTGTGGTCCGGGGCCCACTGGTGGGCCGTGACGGCATTGCAAGTGGGCCCCAAATAATTGGGGCGAAACTTTGTATTTTTTCTTTACAACTTTGAAAAATGAGTTTTGGTTGTGGTACTGATGAAGCGGCACTGAGGATTTTAGAGAGTAGATTGGGGTCCCAGACTAGTGATATAAATGTTATCAAATATGGGGGTCCATGGCCTAATCCTATAATGCATATTAAACTTGGGGTCATTGAAATGAAAAAAGGTTGATTCACTGGCTCGGGGGTCTTCAACGTTTTCAGGCCAAGGACCCCTTAGCTGAGAGCGAGATAAAGCAGGGACCCCCATTATATATTGTGTAAAATATTTTTTTTTCATAGATTTCATCGGCAGCTGCATAGACTTGTTTCACAGCACTATCATGTTGGATTCATGTTAATGTGTATTTCCAGACATTTAACCATGCACTTAAACAATATTCAATTCAATTCAATTCAAAGGGCTTTATTGGCATGAGAAAACATACGTTTACATTGCCAAAGCAAAAAGCACAATACAACAATACAGCGATACAATCAAAACAAAAAATGTACATTTGAAAGTCAGAATATTCAATAGATCAATTTCTATGTACCAAGATCACTGGGTGCAGGTATAGTGCAGGAATATACACAATGATTAGTCTTTAGGGTGGTTGTGTTCCGTTCGATATCCTTCTCCTATCACAGCAACTCACGAATCTTGCTGCTGTGTTTGCACATTGTTGTACTTCGCCCAGCAGATATGGGAGTTTTTTGTCATTGGTCATGTTTTCAAAATCTCTGTGTGTGGTTGTAATCTGTGGGAAGTATGTGTCTCTGATGTCTTGGTACAATGGACAGACGGTTAGGAAGTGTAGCTCGGTTTCCACTTCCTTTTGTGTGCAGTGGGTGCATAGTCTGTCTTCTCTCGGGATACAGGTCTGCCTGTGACGACCTTTCTCGATCGCAAGACTGTGCTCACTGAGTCTGTACCTAGTTAAGATTTAAACAATACTTAGTAAACCTGACCTTTCACTCTGTACTTAATCTGCTCTTTTTCCCCCTACACCAAACCACTTTGCCGAAAATCGCGCTGCGAGGCGTTGTGCGCTTGTAGATCTGCTATTTTTGGCTAAAGTTCTCAGAATAGGGATGCTTGGGTGAAGTGGTTAATGTAAAAATCACACAAAGATTTGGCAGACCCCTGTTGTAACTCTGAGGACCCCCTAGGGGTCCCGGACCCCCTGTTGAAGACCTCTGTCATAGTGTATATTGTCATCATCAAATTATTCGTCTGCCTGTGTTATGTACTGGTAAGAAGTCATACCATTCAAACTGTGAGAAACAGACTCAATATTTGAACGTAAAGTTCAAACAATGTGCAACAGTGTATTTTTAAAACACTCATAATGCGGAATTCACAGAAATATCTACCCAAAAAAATAAATCTGAGAATTTACAGGGCAGATGGCCATAAAAATCAGTCCCTCGTGAAGCGTGCGTTGACATTTATTTGCTCTTATACAAGCAGATAGGAAACTTAATGTATCTCGGGAGATGCTTCGAGTGCGTAGAACGGTGACACTGCTGCTTGCTTCTTCTGGCCTGTGCCACCATTACAAGACTGTTGCTCCCTTGAGGCATATACGCTCGCTAATGTTTGCCAGGCCCACCATGTGCCACGGAAAACATTTGCTGCATATCTTGCAGTTGGGCTTTGCATTAATTTAAGTGTTTAATTCTTCCCCACTCATGCCCGTAGTTCTGCATACATCAGTGCACTTGCTGTATGATAATAACCAAGGACTGAAAACGTTTGCTGCTTTTTAAATTCACTTATTTATTTATTTTTTTTGCACTTGAGCACTTTTTTTTCACGGATGCCTTGAATTAACCCATTTAGACCGGGAACGCATCTGTGTGTCATTTTTAGATTTCCTTGGCTATTCAAAAATAGCAGATATACAAGCTCATAGCGCGGCACCGAGTGCCGCGCTATGAGCTTGTACATCTGCTATTTTTGAAAAATAGTGAAAATTCGTGCAAATCTTGGAATACATATTTTTTAAAGTGAACATTTGTAAAATATTTTGTTCCAGGGACCCCCAGAAGCAAAGATTTGAGTTACAAATGTCTGCTTAAAAATAAATAAATTCAAATATTTACAATAATATGATCAAAAATGGCAGATCTACAAGCTCATAGCGTGGCACTCGGTGCTGCACTATGAGCTTGTATATTTGCTATTTTTGAAAAGCCCAAATCTAAAAATGACACACGGATGCGTTCCCGGTCTTAAAGGGTTAAACACTTTTTTTTTGCATTGATTTCAGCATGCAGACTATTATTTTTTTCAAGGCTTTTTAGCCCAGAGACACTGGTATGCGCCTATGCGGGCATCTCCTATTGCCGAACCACGTAAGTTTGTCTTCTATACCGACACACCCGAGACAACTTTTTGATGCCTCAGGCATCACCACAGGCACAGTAACTTATTTGCTTGCTTGTTGAGATTACAGTGCCTCATTCGCCTTTTATTCTCATTCTAAACTGTGTGTCCAACCTGGGCTTGACGCTGATCACAAAACGAGCATTATTTGCTCCTGTTCAGCATACTAAACCACCCCACTCCCTCTCCTATTGAGTATGGGTGCTAGGCTAGTGCTCGGGTGGCGCAGTGGAAAAGTCCCTGCCCACCTCCACGGAGGTTGTGGGTTCGAATCCATCGTGGTGCATCCGGCTTTGTCGAGCGTCTACACCAATGGTTCTCAAACTTTTACATTTCAAGGTCTCTCCTTAAAGGAAGACTTCACCGCTTTTCAACCTATCTTCATATAATTGGTCCTCACTAATACTCTGGTGTTAGTGGTACAATTTTTTCCAACTCGGTCTGTGTCTCAGAGGAGGGCTGTGGACAGTTCAGAGTCCCGTCTACCAGTGACATCATCAATGGGGAATCCAAGCTAATAGAAACTGCAGGCTTTCTATTCCTGGAAAGTTGCAATGCAATAAAAGAAGCCATTGTTCTCGTGTTAATAAAAATCAAAATAAAAAATGTGAAATCTTGTTGGAAAATAAAATCATGCCTAACGATGATGTCACTGGTAGACAGGTTTCTGGACTGTCCACAGCCCTCCTATGAGACACAGACCAAGTAGATTTTTTTTTTACCATTTTATCATGAGTATTAGTGAGGACCAATTATATGAAGACAGGTTGAAAAGTGGTGAAGTCGTCCTTTAACTCTGACAGTATACAAATGGAACCAAATGGACCCTAACGGGTCCATTTGGTTCCATTTGTATACCGTCAGAGTTACATACTTGTGGGGGTCAATTTAAACCCTCCTAAAGGAACCAGAGAGTCCCTGAAATCCACTTTGAGAAATACTGGTCTACACGAACGCAATTGGCTCGTGTTCGTGAGAGGGAAGCCGGGTGGGGAGGAGGGTGATATTGGTCATTGCACGTACTCCTACGGGCTGGGGGCGGGACCTGTCAGCAGGGAGGGAGTGTTCGGCGTGAGGAGTAGGACGAAGGCTCTACGTCCTCCTGGTGGGGGCTCCTCGCTGGCAGGTGAGTCAGTACGATACGACAGCAGTGACAACACAGAAATGCGTGTGGGGAGGAATTAATTGGCATAACGACTAAATTGGGGAGAAAAAGCGGTAAAAAAATAATTGGTTACTCTAACTTTAAAGAAGAAAAAAAGGGAAAAGAGTATGGGTGCTAGCATACTTAGCATTGTGTACATGGAGCTTTCGACAGCCTGTCTGCAGTACATGGAGCCAACAAGGAGTCAATGATAGAGATTTTAGCCCTATTTGTTGACTGTAGTTCCCCCTCCCTACTTGGTCCCCTCCTTTTTTCCCTCTACACCAAATAAAATATTCCTGAAAATTGGTGAATGTTCAGCTACTGTATAGTATGACACTGCCAGAATAGAAACACTAGGGTCAGGACATTTTCTCTATGATTTGTGTTTGTTTTAGTTAGTTTCAGTCAGTTGTTGTTTTTTGAAGAAATGTTCTGATTATGTTTATATATTACATGTTTTAATTCATTTTACTTAAAGGGTAAAAAAAAAGGGGTGTAAGTGTCATTTTTTGGTTAAAATAAGTGTTCAATAGCTCTATATTCTGACAGTAATCATTGCTATAGAGTGTTTGTTCAGTAAGAGGGTCCCTGTCTCTCTGCCTCTTTAGTAAAAAAGAAAACTCATTTTCAGGTTGGCATACCACTTTCATCCAATCAGGAGAAAGAACCCATACAGGATAAACAAGTAAGATTGGAAATGATCAAACAAAAACAATTAGAAGACAAAATTGGATTTGGAACGATATAAAATTGAAGCAAATTGCTTCTCTCTCCTGATTGGATGACATTGGGTGACACACCTGAAATAGTGTTTTGTGTTGACTAAAGAGCTGGGACGGGGAGTCCCCCAGGTACTGAACAAACACTTTAACTTATAAACGAAAAACTTTTTGTTTTAAACCAAAAAATGCTGATGCACTTTGGATGTTAGCTTTAGGCATTTGGTGTGGTTTAATTTATACATTTCAACCACCTGAACCCCAGCGTCCCTATTCTGGAAATGTCATATTTGGTGAACATTCTGCAAAAAGAGCAGATCTATTGGCTATTTTTGACAAAGAGATTTGGTGTGGAGGGGAAAAAAGGAGGGGACCAAGTACAGACCCGTGGGGGACCCCGGTCAAAGAAGTATATTATAGGGTTTGTCAAGATGAAACAGGGTTTCCCTGCTTGACCATTAATTGTGACATAGACTTGGAAAGGTCAAGACTCTCAAATGAGATGTCTGCTAATAACATTAATGAATGTACTTGGATTACACTGTAACGACATTCATCTCATGTACAGTGGGTGACCATTGACTTTGTCGTTTTTTTTCATTCTTCTCATGCGTTTCATGCAGGGCATGTATGATTTCCACTCTGTGCCACTAGGGGCAGCAGCGGTCTACTGCCTACAGCTGCCTACAGCCCACAGCAGACAGCAAGAATATATTTGTTACTAGTATACTGTATATCCTCTCCAAACTGTACATACATTACTTTACACTTTTGTATTATGTTTTGACACTTGCTTTGGAAAATGTAAACGTATGTTTTATCATGCCAATAGCTCATTTGAATAGCAAAATTGTTTGTTTTGGGGGTTTTAGGCACTGTTTTTCCTAGAAAGACAGAGAAAGATCCTGTCTGTTGCTTACAGTACAAGATGTGACATTTATATTAAGCAAAATATTAAGCAAATAAAGTTAGATAGCATGATGCTGAGCTTAACATTAGTTTAATTTTAACGTCTTAATTGATAAAACGAGACGGGAAAATAAACGTATTTTTTTTCTCTTGCCAATAGCTCATTTGAATTGACAAATTGTAGAGAGAGAGAGAGAGATGCATCAAAGTAGGGGTTCTCAATCTTTTTCAGGCCATGACCCCCCAAAATAACCATATTGGAGACCCCCATTTTGCGTGTGCGGCTTTCATCATCAATTTAAAAATAAAGATGATCGGATCATCTGTGAAGCATTTTCATACACGCTGCTGTCTCGTTAAAACCAGCTGCGGGTGAATATTATCCAACACATCACCACGGTTAACGCTACGTTCATGTTCACTGCATTACATTTGTAACAACAGCATAATATTGGGTTGTGCAGGTGAGATTTCGAAAAATCTTCAGTGAATGCTTTTAGGGACTATGCCTAGGCCTACATAGAATGTGGAGAAGGATACCAGCTGCACTTGTACCCCTTATTAACTGTAATATGCTCATTCCATGCAGCTCGGCAGAATGCGTGTGCGGCTTTAGTTTGATGAACATTGAACCTCATAATAACATCACTCCGTTCGCGACTGCATACAGAACGTGTGTCGGCTCTGATGGTTATTAGACAGCATGGACCTCCGCTCAGGTCCTGGAATCCAGAGCCTTATGTCAAGACTTGGCTGCGAGCACATCGCACGGCAGAAAGCACAAAAAACAAAGTGGCACAGCCTGTCATGTCAGATAACCCCGACCCACTTTGGCAGTTTTTATAAGACAGGGGTTATTGGCGTCTTTTTGGTTTGTTTTATTTTATTTCCTCGTTTATACTTATTTCCTCCTCAATATTGTTTAAGAATTAATGTGCTATCCATGACATGCTGTCACCAGTTTACCAGTTCACTGTCTGTTATTTAATGATGATCTAATATTGGCTAAATGTTTACAATTTCTTCTGTCCAAACAATGAAAAGCACTAAGAAAAGGCAAGTGAGTCTCTCTTTAATTAAGCATGATGAGCCATGTGTTTTTCACAAAACAATTGAATATCATTGAATATAATTGCACCCTTGTCATACTACTATGTTATTAGCTTTCAGTAGGCCACCACAGGCACAGACAGTGCGTTTAGCGCAGCGCGGCCTGGCGCAGCGCGGCGGAGTGGTTGCGTGCGGGGGGTCAGGGGGCTTTCGTGGGAGGGGGGGACGGGTGGATCAGAGCTTAACCCTAAAACCGAAATAAAGTAACAAAAAAACTCCAATCCGCTCAAGAACCTTGCTCCCCCACTTCCAAAATTAGCACTAGCCTACAACACTGGCCCAGTCTCTTGCCAAACCGGTTATGTTAATCATATGCAGCCTATTCCAAATAAGCCAAGTGAGGAACTCTGCTATCAGGTTCCCCCCCCCCCCCTACAGTACCTCTGTAGGCCTATCTCTTCTATCAAAGTATTTGTTCAGATACAAATTCAGAGCGGCCAATTTTGATATTTTTAATGCGCCTACATGAAGTTATGGGATGGGCAGAAATGGTGTAGGCCAGTGGTTTTCAACCTTATTCCCATCAAGGACCCCCAAATTGACACATATTAGCCCAGGGACCCCCATTTGAAAAGATTATGCCAGGGACTCAACCATTTAGATTTCTTGGGCGTCCCAATCTACACTGTATCATCATCATCAGTGTTCATTTAACTCTGAGAGTGTACAAATGGAACCAAATGGACCCTGACGGGTCCATTTGGTTCCATTTGTACATTAAGAGTTACAGACACATAAGTGTCAATTTGGTTGCTAACTATTAATTTGGCTGGGGACCCCCTGGAACCCCCTCAAGGACCACTGGTGGTCCCCGGACCACTGGTTGAAAACCTCTGGTGTAGGCTATTTTCAACTGTTAATGGGTTTTTCTTTCTTCACAAATGAATTCTACTTTGTTGTACAACAGTGTCCCATAAAAGTAGCGAAAATAGCCGATCTACAAGCTCACAAAGTGTTGCATCATGATTTGAATTCCGACTGAAAACGCCACCCTTGCGTCTCCGTGTGTACAACCAAATACGCATCTTTCCTGCACCGATGACGCTTGGGGCTTTTACAGCGCTGCTCCACTACCACCGTCAGCAACAAGTGGACATGGAGTAAATGTACTTAGTTACTTTCCGCTTAGTTACTTTCACGTGCATATAAATGAGCCACGCGGTCTTATAAGAATGAAAACAAACGCCTCGCTGTTGGCCATGGATCACATGACGGTCGTCTGTTACGGTCATGGATGAACTCAAAATGTTACTTGAGTTCAATCAAAGTAAAAGTGCAAAAGTATTGGCAAATAAATGTTTGATAATAGCTGATCTACAAGCTCACAATGCGTCGCAATGCATTGTGAGCTTGTAGATCGGCCATTTTCAAATAGACTATGTGAAATAGGGCAAATAATGTATGTTTTATAATGTAATGATTTATATCTGCAAAGTAACTAGTAACTAAAGCGTTCAAATTATGGTAGTGGAGTAAAAGTACAATATTTTCCTCTGAGATGTAGTGGAGTAGAAGTAAAAGTAAAAATAGCAGGTCAGCATGCTTATAGCGTGAGATTCGAACCCGGGTCGTAAAATCGCCTTACATCAGTTTTAACCGCTACACTAACTGGACCAATTTATTTATAGAGGAAAGAGGTAGAATCCTACTATACAGAAATTGATGCGAGAAAAAAAACAACATATAAGACGTCTGTCTGTCTGTCTCTCCACGGACTTTTGAGACAGACAGACAGACAGACAGACAGACAGACAGAAACCAATGTGTGTCTGAACATTTCTAAAATGACAGAGATGCGTTCCTGACTGCCCGACGCTGAACAGAAAACCCAATTTAAACGCTCTAAGCACACGTAATTATTGCTAGTTATTATTATTATTATTAATAATAATATAAGACATCTATCTGTCTGTCTGTCTGTCTGTCTGTCTGTCTGTCTGTCTGTCTGTCTGTCTGGCTGGCTGGCTGGCTGGCTGGCTGTCTGTCTGTCTGTCACAAAAAAAGTGACTCCAAAGCGGCACCTTGTGGTAGTATTTGGAACTTAAATTTACTGCAAAGCGGGTGAGGCAAATGAGTGAAGTGATACTCTTATGAAAAGCGACAAAGTCAATGGTCACCCACTGTATAAAGACACCCTGAATCCTGTAAAATCCTTAGCAGACCTGCAGCGGTATACTCGCTTGTGTTATTGGCTCCTGCATGGGTGACTATTGGAATAAACGGACATAAATATAACACGTCGTTGCTCTGTCGTAACTTGATTAATAAGTTAACAGGTTTAAGTGGTTAATGAAGGTGCTTTAGGCATGGGTTTGGTGTGTTTTAAATTCATTTCATTTTAATTAAGGTGATGCACTTTGTTTGTTAGTAGCTTTAGGTATGGGTTTGGTGTGGTGTCATTGGTTTGTACAAACTTTGTAGTGAAGGTCGGACTCTGGCCCTACAGTCGTTGTCTGGGTAAATGTAATCTCTCAAGAACAGATTCAGAGCTGCGCTACTGAATCTGTCAATCAAATGTAGTGGGCGGGATTTACATCTGTGCGCTCGATTCCCACTAGAAACAAACCGAAACTCATTTAACAATTGCGTCCTCGGAGCCGACAAAACCACAGAAAGTTAGTAACATTTTAACTTTACTTACAGTACATCTACATTGCAGTATTGCTACTTACTTAAGTTAAAAGATGTAGTACTTTTTCCACCACTGGTTTCCAGTGATTGTGACCTCACATAGCACCAATGTTCCCCTCGCCGCCTCAGGTCATTTAACTTTGCTGCTTTCCCCACGAGAAGGCAGAGGGAAAACGGCCATGATTCTCAGCTACAGTATGCTGTTTACGCCCAGAAAGTCATTTGTCGGAGAGAGTGGAGACAGGCGAAATCAGCATTGCTAAATCTTCTTTATGGCAAATTTGTTTAATTGGGTTGTTGCTACTCGTGAAGGAGAGGAAGTGTGGACAAAGGGGGCGGGGCAGAATGGAATTGGGCATTTGGCTAAAACCAGTTAAAAGTTTCTCAGACACATAAAAAGAAGGCGGTGTTTTAATTTCACAGATAGTTTCGGGATGTGTTTCTGACGGCCGGCCTGCGTGTGTGCGTGTGTGCGTGTGTGCGTGTGTGTGTGTGTGTGTGTGTGTGTGCGAGTGTGTGTGTGTGTGTTGACTGTGATAGACGGTCAATGAAAGGTCTGTGTGGCTGCCGCGATAGAATTTCAGTACCGATGTGCGTTCTTTTGTTTTTTCCCGTGGCAGTGTCAATATTTGGGCATGTGTTTCTTTTGTGTTCCTTTTTTTTGGCTGGGGTGTGTAGGTGTGTGTCTGGGTGTGTGTGGGTGGGTGGGTGGCATTGACTGAACGTCTTACACTTCAGATTCCCTGCATCGGATCAGACGCGTAGGAGAGATGAAGAAGACAGATGATAAGCACACGCTGGAATAAAACTGAGAGGAGTGATTTTGATCAATTGAGCAATTTTTGGTAAACAATAGCTTGGAGGAGGAAGAGACATGATACAGTTGGAGAGTATGGAGGGATGTATGGATGGATGTATGGATGGATGGATGGGTGGATGGATGGATGGATGGAGTGGCTGGCAGTGAGGCAGGAATGGATAGAATGAGAAGTAGACGAGGCAGATGGATGGGGTTCAGCAGTGGTGTGAAGTAACTTAAGTACATTTACTCTACTGGAGTATTCCCAATTGTCTATACTTTTACTTCTACTCCACTACACCCTGGAGGCAACCATTGTACATTCACTCCACTACAATTATTTGAAAACTTTAGATACTAGTTACTTTTGATAGTATTAACCACTTCAGCCCTATATACATTTCGGCCATTTGAAAATAGCCGATCTACAAGTTCACAATGTGTCGCGATGAGGCACATTGTGAGCTTGTAGATCGGCTATTTTCAAAAGATTCTTACACATTTGAAAACTTGTGAAATGGGACACGTTCTGTCGCTTGTGTTACAGTACTTTAATTATATTTTGATACCAATACTACAGTACTTTTACTTCTACATTGCAGTATTGATACTTTTACTTAAGTAAAACATTTCAGTACTTCGTCCACCACTGAATGGATAGAATGAGATGAAGAGGAATGGGGTTCAGTGACAAAAAACAGGGGTTTGTGAAGAGGATGCTGGGGAGAGAGAGAGAAAGAGTGAGAGAGAGAGATGGACAGGGTCAAGCCAGTTCTCGCGCCACCACTGTCACAAAGTCAAACGCTGCCGGTCGCCATGGGCAACAACATGCAAATGAGATGCAAACTAGCGGAACCTCGGGAGGAGGGCCGGTAGTCATGGGGTTCATGTTGTCATGGAAATCCCCAGTGATGCGCAACCAACGGGGGAAAGCACAAGTGTGTGTGTGTGTGTGTGTGTGTGTGTGTGTGTGTGTGTGTGTGTGTGTGTGTGTGTGTGTGTGTGTGTGTGTGTTTGTGAGCATTTAGATAAATGGATTAATAGATGGATTGGGGGATGGAGGGACCAGAGGGCACAGAGGGTGATATTAACCCATTCAAACCGGGGACACATCTGTGTCATTTTTAGATTTCTTCTGGCTTTTCAAAAATAGCAGATCTACAAGCTCATAGCGCGGCACCGAGTGCCGCGCTATGAGCTTGTAGATCTGCTATTTTTGAAAAATCGTGAACATTTGTGCAAATCTTTGAATATATATATTTTTAAAGCGAACATTTGTAACTCAAATCTTTGCTTCTGGGGGGTCCCTGGAACTATATATTTTGAGATGGGGGTCCACAGCCAAATACATATCATTTTGGGGGGTCCTTTACATGAAAAAAGTTTGAGAACCACTGAAATAGAAAGATACGTTTTTCAGAAAACTGTTGGGATTTTAAAAAAACAGTTTGTAGAATCGGCCTCAGGTCTGAATGGGTTAAAAAGAGAGTAATGATAGAATGGACTTTGGTTCTTGACAAATGGCATCCAGCCTGACAGAGATGGAAGAGAGAGAGAGAGAGAGAGAGAGAGAGAGAGAGAGAGAGAGAGAGAGAGAGAGAGAGAGATTGGAGTGGGACTGTTGTGTTTACTTCACTATAAGACAGAAGGAGAGTCTCTGTGATGCAATAATGCAAACGACGGAGAGCGAGAGATGTTTTAAATTTGGCAGACAGGGCTAGACTGAGTGACAGACGAGAGTAAACAATGTCTGGTTTACCGCCACTGAGGGAGGAGGAGGAGCAGAGCAGAATGAAGATGACAGGTTTTGGGGGGCGGGCAGCACTCAGTCATCACTTATTCACTCATCATCATCATCCACATCTTACGTTCTCTCTCTCTCTCTCTCTCTCTCTCTCTCTCTCTCTCTGTCTCTCTCTCTCTCTCTCTCTCTCTCTCTCTCTCTCTCTCTCTCTCTCTCTCTCTGTCTCTCTCTCTCTCTCTCTCTGTGGATTTCTGTGACCTACACTCTGACCCTTCTATTGACATGCATAGGAATTGTCGTGGAATTCTGGGACATGGCACATAGGAGTCGCGACAATGTTCTAGGTGGAGGTGGTTATGCTTTATGTACATGATATCATGGTCAGAAGTACATTAACCCATTAAGACCTGAGGCGATTCTTTAAAAAAAAATCAGTTTTTTGAAAAAAAAAACGAAAACATTTTTTTCTCAAGATTTTTCAGAAATAGCAGATATACAAGCTCATAGAGCTTGTATATCTGCTATTTCTGAATAGCCCAAAGAAATCTAAAGTGACACTAATGGGTTAGTTACTGTAACACTCATGTCAGCGGTACGGTAGTTCTGCCACGAGCACTAAGACAGAGATCATAGTCATACTGTTAGCTGCCTGAAGGACAAACTGAACCATAACAAGATAGGCTGTACCAAAACAACAGCTATTAGGCCTAGTGGGGACATCTAGGCTCTTACAAGCCGTCAAATAATATCATAATGTATCGTAGAAGTATTATAAGTGATGGTATAATGTAAAGGTTAGATACAAGCAGCCATATAACTTCTTCCTCAGAATACATAATGAGTGGTTGAGAGTGATATGCATATAGAGCTAATATATATATATACCGTCTGGGATTAGGTTTTGCGTGAGATCAAAATCAGCGCTAAAGATAAACTTCAAATGAGGGAGAGAGAACAAGAGAAACGGAGAGAAGAACACAGATGAAAAGGGCCCCGAATGGAAGGAAAGAGAGAGAGACAAAACCCGCACGATGGAATCAGATTGCAGCAGCTCTGAGAATGGACACAGAAAGAGAGAGAGAGAGAGAGAGAGAGAGAGAGAGGTAGAAGTATAGAGGATTCTGTGAGGAAACTGTGAGAGGGAGGGAAGGGCGAATTATGAAGAGAGAGAAAAAGGAAAGAGTGCAGGAGAGAGAGAGAGAGAGAGATGAAAGGAGAGAAAGATGAAAGGAGAGAGATAAACAGACGGATGTATATCGAGATATAGCCGGGGCGTGTGGAGAGCATGGGAGCGGTGGATATGAGGGGGGAGAGAGAGAGGGAGAGAGAGAGAGAGAGAGAGAGAGGGAGAGGGGGGGAGATGAGAGGAGATCTGGTGAGGAGGATGGATGAGGAAGAGGATCACTCGTGTGGTGAAGGGCTGTGAGGCGAGGTAGAGTACTCACAGAGGGGCTGTGTTTAACCCATTTAAACCGGGAACGCATGTCTTGTCATTCTTTGGCTATTCAAAAACAGCAGATCTACAAGCTCATCATAGCGCTATGAGCTTGTAGATCTGCTGTTTTTGAAAAATCCTTGAATATATTTTTTAACGCAAACATTTGTAATATTTTGTTCCAGGGGCGCACCAGAAGCAACGATTTGAGTTACAAATGTTCGCTTTACAAATACATAAACTCAAAGATTTGCGCCACTTTTCACGATTTTTCAAAAATAGCAGATCTACAAGCTCATAGCGCGGCACTCGGTGCCGCGCTATGAGCATGTAGATCTGCTATTTTTGAATAGCCAAATACATCTAAAAATGACAAAGATGTGTTCCCGGATTGAATGGGTTGGTTAACAAATTGCCGTGAGAGGGGCGCCGAGCCCGAGCGGAGGGACGGGCAGAAAGGAGGGATGATGGGTAAGAAGGAGGGATGATGGTTAAAAAGAAGGGATGATGGGTAAAAAGGAGCGTGGGGCCGGCTCCAGATTGCTCACAGCTAGAGATGTTCCATGACTGCTCCAAGCCATGCGTCATGTACACAACACATGAGCACACGCACACGCGCGCACACACACATACACACGCACGCGCGCGCTCACTCACAGACACACACACACACGCACGCTCACGCGCGCACAAACAACACCTATACGAGCACACGCGGCACGCACGTTCTCACGCACACACACACACCTATTCGACCACACAAGCACTCTCCCTGGGAAACAAACTGGCACACAAACATAGCCTACTAGCACTAATGATGCACTGATACACCAAGCCACAGGCACACACACACAAACATGGTCCACACATGAAAAGAGACTGCACACACACACGCACGCACGCACGCACGCACGCACGCACGCACGCACGCACGCACGCACGCACGCACGCACGTACGCACGCACGCACGCACGCACGCACGCACGCACGCACGCACGCACGCACGCACGCACGCACGCACGCACACACACACACACACACACACACACACACACACACTATCCTTCCATCATTTAAACTCTTCTCGTAAGCCACCAGGCGTATCCATGGAGCGTATTCCTTTCCGACGTCCTGCCGACAGCTCTCTCTCTCTCTCTCTCTCTCTCTCTCTCTCTCTCTCTCTCTCTCTCTCTCTCTCTCTCTCTCTCTGTGTCTCTCTCTCTGTCTCTCTTTCTGGGTCTTTATCCCCCTGTTCCAGCTCCATGCCCAGCAGAGAGAGAGAGAGAGAGAGAGAGAGGGACCTCATAAAAGTCCCATCAGCACAGCAGCACTAGCATGCCCCCCCCCCCCCCCCCCCCCCCGCCCCCCCGTGCCCACCGCCCCCGCCCAGTGTCCTCACCCCCCCCACCCCCCCCAGCCTGACAGCCTGCTGCAGCCGCCACTCTCTCATTACATCAATCACCTGATTAATGATCGCCTAAAGTCTGTCTTTGACACGAACGGCGCAAGGTCGCTTCTTTAAATTCGTTGTGATTTCATGTGAATAAAATATATTATGGTAATTACACTTTTTTTTTTTTAGCATGCAAATTTATTGGCAACGATTTAACCCATTAAGACCTGAGGCCGATTCTACAAAATGTCTTCTAAATCGTTTTTTTTTTTGAAAAAAACATATGTTACTGTGTCAGTGGTTCTCAAACTTTTTCATGTCAAGGACCCCCAAAATGATATGTATTTGGCCGCGGACCCCCATCTCAAAATATTTTGTTCCAGGGACCCCCAGAAGCAAAGACTTGAGTGACAAATGTTTGCTTGAAAAAATATTCATTCAAAGATTTGCACACATTTTCATGATTTTTCAAAAATAGCAGATCTACAAGCTCGTAGCGCGGCACTCGGTGCCGCGCTACGAGCTTGTATATCTGCTATTTTTGAATAGCCAAAGTGTAAAATAATACTTTTTAGCTCAAATAAAAAAAGTGACACAAATGCGTTCCAGGTCTTAATAGGTTAAACTAATACTTATACCGCTGAAATAATGTAGCGCGGGAGTGTCGGCACTTTTTAACCTACTTTGAGGGCAATAGTCTTTGGCTGACAACTCCCCCTCCTCTGAGTTCCGTGTAGGCGCTACTGAAAGCCTCATTTGAAAGTCAAAATTAAAGCAATTAATTCCTTTTTTTTTTTGTGTGTGAATAAAATGTTATGTTGACCAATATCTATGGGAGCACTGTATGTTAACACATCGTGTGCCAGAGGTTTATTAATATAGGGTGCATCTAGTGCCAGCATTATCTTCCATCCACTTACGCTGATATGTTGCGTGCTGTAGAAGCCCCGACGCGGACGTGCATGCAAACAAATCCTGCGTTGCGAGACGGCGGAGGGTCCCGACTAACGCCTGGAACAATAATACTTCTACCGCGATCCTCCATTGCAGAGTGATATCGCCGATCGAAAACGGCTCATTTCCACCACGTTAAAAAGAAATAGAATATAGCATGGATCCACATCCGGCCTCTCCTTCTTAGAGACTCCTTGGATGATCCCAAAGTTTCGTTAGAGTGCCCCACGTGGGAAAAATATATTTTTAAAGAAATGTGCCAAAAACGGTCCGGACCGTTTATGGCACGTAACGCATAGCTTCTCCAAAAACGGTCCGGACCGTTTTTGGCGCACAATGTGTTAATCTATCATGTAACTAACACAACTGCAGTGGTTGTAGTTGGTCTCCCTGCTCTTCTGGATAGAAATGTTTGCCCTTGTTTTCGGGTATAGGGCCACTACTGGTTGACAAGTAGGTATTGCATGAAGCTCAAAACGCAGTTTCCCTTCTGCCCTAAACGGGCTTTTAGACATGAAACGTGAAAGTCACGGATTGCAGCTTTAAGTATTGATTAATCACTTCACCCCTTCACACTTTGTCATACGACGGCGTCACACAGCAGAAATGGCCGACGTACAAGCTCACAATGCGTCACATCACAACACGCTGTGAGCTTGTAGATCGGCTTTATGCTCAGGGGTGCACATAACTGGTGCGCAGGGGCGCATGCGCACCCAAAATAAATAATGCGCGGCACATCAGACGACGCAAGGCGCTTTTGCGTACCAACAGCTGGGACAGGAATTTTCAAGCTTTAATTTTTTTTGCAAAACTAAAAAATAAAAGCCTGGAGATCGAGGCTAGGAATTTACTTCCTGAAGCCACACTCACACAATCACGCTAAAGCACGCGTCGGCCCCATGTACAGCCATTAGGCGCAGGGTGAGGGGACGCATGCTGCACGTGATTGTGTGAGTGTTGCCTCATCCTGACACACAGACACGCTGCGACTCGCAGCTCGCTGCACGCAGCCAGCAGCGGCTGTTAGAGGCACTCGTCACCGATGATGAACGCACCGTAATGGTGCAAAATATGCCGTGAACGTCCCAATCTGGCGGATAAAAGCAGCGCAGCACAGGGCACCAACCTTGGGGGTTCACCAAGCGGCGTGGAAACACAACACGGCATGGCCCACTGGGGCATGCCGTGTTGTCCCCACCGGGACACAGTTTTGTGTCCCGGTGGGCACCGTGCTGAACCCCCCCCCCCCCACCCCATTGACAAAACGGGATGGGACCATTTATTTGGTGCGCACCAAGTCACATCTCCAGGTGCTCTTCTGAGTACTAGACCTAAAAAGTTATGTGCACCCCTGTATATGCTCTATTTTTAGAAAAGTTTATTTTTCCGTAATTCATAATGACGCCAGGGTGAAAGTGGTTAAGTTTTGCGAGCCGAAACCACAGCAGAGAAGGTGACACTCCTCACGTGTGTGCATCAGCAATACTCAAAGTTTGACAGCCATACCTGTATCTAACTGACAAACAAAATATTCCCCTGGAGAGAGAGCCATATAGACAGGCTGAAAATAAAATGGAATAGAAAGGCAATAAAAGACCAGCGTTGTTGTTGTGGTGGTGGGTTGTCCATTTTCATTAGGCCCACCTTTCAAGTCCGTTAACACCAGCTGTACTGGTATACTGCTGCTATCTCAAAGCCGTCAATGGTTGAATGATAAACATGAACGCTTACCGCCTCCAAACTAGAGAGGCCTTGAGGGCTCTGGCTGACAGGAAGTGTCAATGACGTTCCTATCAGTGACACGCATTTAGGTGAGGCCACTTGTTCACATCAAAGGTGGGACAACCTGAAGCGTCAAAAACATCCCAATCTTTATATTTTTGCTTGTTTGCCGTCATATAGAAACCGGGTGCTTTTGTACATTGTTAACTCATTGAATGCCATTTACGTCTAAGACGTCCAAACTGTGTTTTCAGTGTTCACCGTTAGATGGCGCTCTTGCGCATTCCTATGAGCCACCATTTCAGGCTCCGAGGCAGAGAGATCTAGAGATCACATGATCGCAACATTTTATGCTCCATCTGCTTCCTGGTTAGCGTCTGCAGACCATAGACATATAAAGGTAGACGCCTCCTTCAGCTCTGAGGCATTGGCCATTTTAGCGTAGGAAAGCTTCCCTGAAGCTTCCGTGTGTGTCATAGAAGGGGGCGTTCGGTAGGCCAATCAGAGGCAAGTGGGGGCGGGACAACTAGATTCTGACAAATCTTAGAAAAGACGCACTGTGATTGGCCAGTAGTCAACGCGCTGTGAGCGCTGTGATTGGCCAGTAGTCACTTTGAGTGTATGTTTTCCTACACGAAAATGGCGGCCGCGATACGAGTTGCTCCAACGAACTGCAGAGGCCAATGAGGTATCTAGGTTTCTATATCTACAGTATGCTGCAGACAGTCAGCTGTAACTCTAGTTGCTTTTTTCCCTTCCCTGCATTTTTGGACATACACGCTGTTGTCAATGTGAAAGTGAAAGTGAAAGGCAAGTTGAGGTGGAAATGTTTTGTTTTC
The DNA here is from genome assembly GCF_963454915.1 of Gymnoscopelus microlampas. NCBI lineage: Eukaryota > Metazoa > Chordata > Actinopteri > Myctophiformes > Myctophidae > Gymnoscopelus > Gymnoscopelus microlampas. The sequence goes on along the minus strand of NW_028155822.1, from coordinate 23,760 downwards.
CGTGGAAGCTCAGTGAAAGCCCCCGTGATTATACCAACCATCAGAGGATCAATCATACTAAAGATAAATATTCTGTGACTACTTAAAAAGTTAAGATAAATGAAAAAATCTCTGGCACTCTGGGCTATTATTGTTTTATTTACTTGGCACTAAATGAGTTAATACCGTTTATAGCGCGGTTGTCACCTGCTAGCCTGGTACATGCAGAGGAAGATGGGGACTGCTGTAATTTTTATAGAAAGCCCTATTAATTTTGTTCAGGATCTGTGCTAGACCTTGGTCTGTTTAATTAAGCTGGCTTGTGTTTCTCAAAAAAGTAATTTAAATCGAGTGAAAACACAAACATAATACTGCGGTACAAGTTTGAACTCGCCGACGCTGGGACGCGCCATACACATTGTGTGTTTTGGTGGTCTGTGCTCCCCCGCGTCAAACACTTACAAAATAGAACCGAGTTCTGAAAGAACCGGCAACAGGTTTTGACACGCCCACTTGGCTTCTTCCAATCTGCCTGCACCTGGTGAAAACAATTGGTGCGTGTCTTCTATTCTATTCTGCCAGAGCCTTTATGTTCATCCCTGATTGTTGTAGAGTTGGCGCTAGCTACACTGTCTCCTACGTTTTGTATAAAACGTAGGAACAGAAAGATGTGTTGCTGTTGTTCTGTGGCTCTTGGTTCGTTTTTGTTGTGTTGGTATCACAGTGTATTATTACAAACCAATCACACACACAAAAAGAATCGACTGTAACTGTAGCGAGAGATACAAGTGAGTGGGAGCAACCTTTGAACTAAACTGAAAGAAAATAGTTTGTCGTTGATGATGAAGACCATCAGAGCCACTGCAGAATCAAACAGTGAGGAAAGTTACTTACTTACTTAACCCATTTAGACCGGGAAAGAATCTGTGTAATTTTCAAGATTTCTTTGGCTATTTTTGAAAAATCGTGAAGATTTGTGCAAATCTTTGAATATATAATATAATTTTTTTAAAGCAAACATTTGTAACTCAAATCGTTGCTTCTGGGGGATTCTACAAATGTCTTCTAAATCCTAACAGTTTTCTGAAAAACTTATTTTCCTTGACCGAGAAGCAAAGATTTGAGTTACAAATCTTCCCTTGGAAAAATATATGTTCAAATATTTGCACAAATTGTCAAGATTTTTCAAAAATAGCAGATCTACAAGCTCATATGAGCTTGTAGGTCTGCCATTTCTGAGTAGCCAAAGTATAAAATATGGATAAAATGGTTACACAGATGCGTTCCCGTGTTAAAACTGTAATAGAGTGTGAAATAAAACAGAGTAATGAAATAATGTAATAGAGGGAATTGATCACTAAAACAAACATGGCTGGGGAAAGTGGAAATGAATCACAATGTTTTCACAACGTTATAGGAATTTGAAGACACAGTCGTGAGTGAGTCCTAATTATGACATGGTATTGGAAAAAGATTCTCAACCTCTAGCTTTAAGTGCTGAGAGAAGTATTCATTCACTGGTGAGACTCCATCAGTCAAGTTTGCTCTCTCTCTTTATTGCAGTGTGGGGTAGAGACTGCAAAAGAGGCAGTCGGAGTCTTTCCCACATTGAGTGTCATTGTCTCAGATAGTGTTCTGTCTGAGTGCCGTCCTATTAAACCTGGCTCGCAGACTTTAAATTGCATGCGGTCGCGGCTGTGTGTGTGATGCCATCCAGGAACCCTATAAGTTTGAGTTGAATTTGACTTTGGTGCAGCACATATACGTCATTTAGTCACATACATACATACATACATACATACATACATACATACATACAGTACATACATACATACATACATACATACATACATACATACATACATACATACACACACACACACGCACACATGCTCACGATTTTTCATAAATAGCAGATCTACAAGCTTGTAGCGCGGCACTCGGTGCCGCGCTATGAGCTTGTAGATCTGCTATTTTTAAATAGCCAAAGTGTAAAATAAATAATACACTAATACACACACACACACACACACACACACACACACACACACACACACACACACACACACACACACACACACACACACACACACACACACAATTCAAAGTGTCACTGTCAGTCTATAAACATGGATTGAGAAAGTGTGAAAATCTTTGCCGAAAACGTATTCTTAAAACTTCTCCCGTACTTAGTAACTGTTTTCCAAGTAAACAAAACACAACAAAAAGGCAACGTTTTGAAATGATAAACTGACCCGTACACAATAGGTATATCGAAATGAAAATTGAACGAATGATAGTCGTCGGGGTGCTCGATAAGATTGTCTAGATGTTTTTTTTTAAAGTACACCGAGTTTTGCTATTGTTACGGGACAAAAAGCTACCCCCGACAACAAAGAGCTTTAATAATACGCAATAGTGAGTTTTACCCACCTGCAGGCAATCTATTTGACAGAGTACGTGTCACATTTATGAAATGGTGCATATCTCATTCCACAATGAGACTTCACTCATCAGCAGACTTAGAAATAAATCCTTGCAGGAAGCTCGCAGGACTAAAAGGAATGTTGTGTCAAATGTTTAACATTTAACCCATTAAGACCGGGAACGCATCTCTGAGATGAGATCTTTGGCTATTCAAAAATAGCAGATATACAAGCTCATAGCGCGGCACCGAGTGCCGCGCTATGAGCTTGTAGATCTGCTATTTTTGAAAAATAATTGTGTGCAAATCTTTAAATATATATATAAATTTTTAACTCAAATCTTTGCTTCTGGGGGTCCCTGGAACATTTTTTTTTTTGAGATGGGGGTCCGCGCCCAAATACATTTTTGGGGTCCTTGACATGAAAAAAAGTTTGAGAACAACTGATATAATAGCAACATAGTTTTTTTCAAAAAACTGTTAGGATTTAGAAGACATTTGTAGAATCCCCAGAAGCAAAGATTTGAGTTAAAAATGTTTGCTTTAAATATATATATCTTAAAAGATTTGCACACATTTTCAAGATTTTTCTAGGTGCCACGTTATGAGCTTGTATATCTGCTATTTTTTTTGAATAGCCAAAGAAATCTAAAAATGACACAGCTGCGTTCCCGGTCTTAATGAGTTAACAATGTAATCATTACGCCAGCAGACTGTTGAAGCATTTTAACATTACATTTCAGACACATTCAGATGCTAATACAATGCTCTTATCCGGGGCAGCAATTTAAATGAATGGGAACAAAAGTTAAAAAGTGCTGCAGTCGCCGCGATTAGCAGAGTGTCTCGCCCAGACACAGTGAGGATCCATTGATGGACTCTAATGACGATCGAAACCGGAGACTGCTATAGTCTGAGTTATACTTTGTCATGGGGAGGTCTGCCGCACGGAAAATGTGCCGATCTACAAGCTCACAACTCATTGCAATCACGACTCACCGTGAGCTTGTACATCGGCTATTTTCGGGCATGGGACAACCGGCGCGTGGCGAAATATAAATCTACCTTCTGTCTGCTGCAAGACATGGGCAATATCTCCAGGTAATGCTTTCAAGCCAATTATACGTAATATATTCTTCTATCCCCAAGCCCCACCCCTCCCCTCTCCATCTAAAAAGGCAACAAGGTCCGTCTTACCCTTCATCTCTATAACATGTCTCTGTTCAACAGGCTTTGAGAGTTTGTCATTTTTGCCATCGGCCCGTTTATGCAGCACAATGACATTATATTGTCAATTGTGCAAAAAAGTCTCTCTTTTAACCCATTAAGACCTGAAGCCGATTCTAGAAATGTCTTCTAAATCCCAACGGTGTTCTGAAAAAAACGTACGTTTCTATATCAGTGGTGCTCAAACTTTTTCATGTCAAGGACCCTCAAAATCATATGAATTTGACCGCGGACCCCAATCTCAAAATATTTTTGTTCCAGGGACCCCCAGAAGCAAAGATTTGAGTTAAAAATGTTCGCTTTAAAAGAACATATATAGTCAAAGATTTGCACACACGTTCACGATTTTTTCATAAATAGCAGATCTACAAGCTCGTAGCGCGGCACTCGGTGCCGCGCTACGAGCTTGTATATCTGTTATTTTTAAATAGCCAAAAAGTGTAAAATAATGCTTGCTCAAATCAAAAAGTGACTCACACAGATGCGTTCCGGGTCTTAATGGGTTAAGGGACAGGTTAGGCGGGAGGAGGGATATTTGGTTTCATTCAGGTAGTGTGAGAATGGTGTCACGGTACTCTTTGTACTGCCGTGGCGAGAGAGAGAGCCCTTCACCATTCTAGTGCCATCAATACAGGGGCCGGCTCCACGGGGACACGTCGCGGTGAATGCGCCGAAGCCCTTTCATTAGTGTGTGTAGCCTATTTCCCCCGAGTTTTCTCCAGTTCTGTCTTTTTTTGTGACACAAGAGATGGTGTGTTTTGTTGTGTTTGGTGGACGGGTGTATTTGGACGGGGTTTTGTGGGAGTACTATTACAGCGTGTGTGTGTGTGTGCGTGTGCGTGTGTGTGTGTGTGTGTGTGCGTGTGCGTGTGCGTGTGCGTGTAGGCTGTGTGTGTGTGAGAAAGAGGCCACACAAGGATATAGAGGTAACAGTGAGAGGACAATGATGGAGCAGCAAAAAAAATGGACCAATGTCAAATTGACAATGAAGAGGAGGTTGGATTTAGGGCTGCCTGCAACTATTATTTCCTTGTATCGATTACTTTTTCAACTAATCTAATAATGGTGACGCGTGTTTTTATTTCATTTCGTAATAAAAAAGATAATACGAATCATCTCAAAATAATTTGTTAAAGATGTTTTAACCACTTAAAGGAGAATTTTGGACTAAGGTTTTCTTACCTTTTCTATGATGTTATGATATCTTAGGATGAATGGTACAGTAGAAAAATGTCATAACTCCATTCCGGGTCCGCCACAGCTTAACCCATTGATACCTGGAACGCATCTGTGTCACTTTATATTTCTTTGGCTATTCAAAAATAGCAGATATACAAGCTCATAGCGCGGCACCGAGTGCCGCGCTATGAGCTTGTATATCTGCTATTTTTGAAAAATCGTGAAAAAATATTTTTTATATTTTTTTCAAAAATCTGTTAGGATTTAGAAAACATTTTAAGAATCGGACTCAGGTCTTATGGGTTAAAACTTGCGCGGATAGGCCTTGCGCTAGATCGCGTATTTTAATACCTTTTTTTTTTTTTTTTTTTTTAGATCTAACGTTCATAGTGAAAGAACCCTGTCAAAAAACAAAAAACAAAAACAGAAGTCTCACTAGACGAGATTGAAATTATCTTAGAGATTGTGTTGTTTTTGCTGCATTCCTAAGCCAATAATTTGATGATCGGTGGAGACACTGCTGGTCATCAAATCATGTAGCTGTCTGTAAACGCCAGGGACAAACATGGAGTCATAATGGAATGTGTAGACAGACGCTATAATACCATCGCTGCTGCTGCTGCTGTTGTTATGGTTGTTGGTTGTTAGAGCCTGTGTTGCTCCTTTGGGTCTCTGTTGTCTCTCTTTTTGGGGAGAGCAGGGGGGGGGGCAGGGGGGCAGCCTAACACAGACGCTATAACACACTGCTGTTGTTGTTTGTTGATGTTGTTGCTTGTTTGTTGTTTGTTGTTTGGCGCCCGTGCGCGCACCGCATTAGCCGGAGTTAACTGCTGTTGCACCTCCCAGCCTGCTGGGGTCGGCAGGGGCCACTGTACTCATTAGGGGCCCCCCTCGTGTGTGTGTGGGGGGGTTCTGACTGGCCAAGCAGACAGTGATGATGATAGTAAGTGGGCGGGTGGTGGAGAGACGAGACAAGAGATGGGAAAATAAATAAATAAATAAAACCCTCCTTTGTCTGCTGTTCTCTATCACACAATGACTGTAGTGTTATGACAAGAGAGAGAGAGAGAGAGGGAGAGACGGAAAGGGAGGGAAGAGGAACAGGACGAGGGAATGAGAGATAGAGAGACAGAGAGGAAGGGGGGGTTTGTGATGATGAGGAGAGACAAATGCGGTGGGAGGGAGGAAGGAACAGAGAGAGAGAGAGAGAGAGACAGAGAGGAGACAGATTAGTACCATACTGTACATGGTAAATAATCACAGCTGAGGCGGAGGTGGAAATGATGCAGGATAGAGAAAGAGAGGAGGAATAGATAGGCAATTATGCCTGGGTTTAGACTGTGTAAAGAATGGTGTGGTTTCCGCTAAATGCGGAAAAGTGTGTGCGTGTGTGTGTGTGTGTGTGTGTGCGTGTGCGTGTGCGTGTGCGTGTGCGTGTGCGTGTGTGTGTGTGTGTGTGTGTGTGTGTTTGTATTACTATACTTGCGAGGACCAAGTATAGTAGAATTTGAAGAAAAATACATCGTGAGGACCGTTTTCCTGGTCCTCAAACGACAAATGGTTGTTTTATACTGTAGTTAAAAAAACATTTCTCGAGATACGCTAACAATTAGAAAAACATTCAGGTTAGGATTAGACATTCAGAGGTTAGCTTTAGGGATTGGAATTAGAGTTAAACACGATTTATACTTAGTTGCGCGCCAATGTCATGCACCGAAAAACAGCCGATCTATAAGCCCACAACGCGTCGCAGCGCGACGCGTTGTGGGCTTGTAGATCTGCTGTTTTTCGGCTTTAGGCTAACGGTTAAAAATGGCAAAATATATATATTTTTAAATGACATTCATAAAATGGCTGTCCTAAAGCGTTGATGTCCTCACAAGTATAGTAATACAAACCTGTGTGTGTGTGTGTGTGTGTGTGTGTGTGTGTGTGTGTGTGTGTGTGTGTGTGTGTTTGCGTGTTCGTGTGTGTGTGGTGGGGGTATGCTATGTTGGGAGGCTATTGTGAACGTGAACAATGAGTGATGTTCCGCGTTGACGTCGCTGCCCTTTTCTAGGTGAATAAATGCTATGTAATTATGTGCATTAAGCGGCCGCTCTCTTTCCGCCTCCTTCGTGTCTCTTGGTGTCTTCCTCCGCCCACGTGCACACACTGGTTAAGACACGCCGGCGTCGACACACACAGAAACGCACACAAACACTAACGGCATGAAGCGGACGCACACAAAGAGCTGTCTTATGTTCCATCTCTCTCCCTCTCTCTCTCTTTCTCTCTCTCCCTCTCCCTCTCTCTTGTCTTTGTGAATAAACAATAAGTCACTAAAAGTGAGTCCACACCCTGCTCCTTCTCTCCCAGGGGCCCGCCCCCCCCCCCCCCTCCGTCCCCAATGAATGGCCCTCCACAAAATGATAGAGCTTCACACACTCATCGCATCCCTCTCTCCAAATCCACACTGCACTATAACTCGCTCTTGTGTCCACCACACCCACCCCTCTCTGTGTATCTGTCTCTCTCTCTCTCTCTCTCTCTCTCTCTCTCTCTCTCTCTCTCTCTCTCTCTCTCTCCACGCACTGCTCATCCCTCCATCTGTCCCAATGTCATTCAGATTGCAAAGGCTGTTTGATGAATCATTGTCGCTGGAAAACATCTCAGATAGAGGGAGGGAGGGGGGACGGGGGGACGGGGGGATTGCACACAGACCCAAATTGCTTTTTTAACCCATTAAGACTTGAGGCGATTCTTAAAAATGTTTTCTAAATCCTAACAGTCTTCTTTTTTTTTTATCTAAAAAACATTTTTTCAAGATTTTTCAAAAATAGCAGATCTACAAGCTCATAGCGCGGCACTCGGTGCCGCGCTATGAGCTTGTATATCTGCTATTTTTGAATAGCCCAAAGAAACCTATAAAGTCACACAGACGCGTTCCAGGTCTAAATGGGTTAAGGTTATTTGATATGAATATATATTTGATTATTATCAATTGGAGCCACCGATTGCAGTTCTTGCGTTGCAGTTCTTCTCCGATGTGCCGCATTGAATACAAAGGTACAGTTGATTAAAAAAAAATGGGTGCATCTTGTCGCTAACAGTTCTTTGTACCATATGGCTGTTGTTGACACGGTGCAAAGCAGAGTGCGATAACCACTTGAACCCCAGCATTCATATTCTGGGGGGAACGTTATAGCCCAGAAATAGCAGATCAGCTATTTTTGGCAAAGATGATTTGATGTCAAGTGATAAAAACTGCGTACAGTGTTCAAGTTGCAACTCGGGTCTGTTTTACTAAGTAGAGGGGGTTTAACCTATTAAGACCTGGAACGCATCTGTGTGATCATTTTACACTTTGGCTATTCAAAAATAGCAGATATACAAGCTCGTAGCACGGCACCAAGTGCCGTGCTACGAGCTTGTAGATCTGCTATTTTTGAAAAATCGTGAAAATGTGTGCAAATCTTTGAATAAATATTATTTTAAAGCGAACATTTCTTAACTCAACTCTTTGCTTCTGGGGGGCCCAGCTGGAACAAATATTTTGAGATGGGGGTCGGTGGCCAAATTCATATCGTTTTGGGGGTCCTTGACATGAAAAAGTTTGAGCACCACTGATATAGAAACATATGTTTTTTCAGAATACTGTTGGGGTTTAGAAGACCTTTTGTAGAATCGGCTTCAGGTCTTAATGAGTTAAACGCCTGTGAGATGTACCGTGGCCTCTCTCTCTCTCGTATCGTCTGTTATTGCACAAGTCTGTGTAGTCGGAAAACACTGCAATCACGTGGTTGAGGGACCGACCGTCCGCTCCTCGACCTAAATACTGTAGCCTGGCTCTCAGGTCAGATCAGCCCTCATGAAAAACTGCTACTGAATTACTACACAAAAGCTACTTGTGTAGTAGTGGCTGTATAGTCACCTGTAGCAATTGTGTAGTAAATCTGTAATTTATTCACTATTCACAATACATCAGTAGAGTTTCTTAGTGAAACAGTAGTGTTCCCAGTAGTAATCAAGCCGAGTAGTGAAAAAGCTGTTAGAACATTACTGCTTTACTACAAGGGCATTTAAATAGAGATTGTGTAGAGATTTTACTACTGGCTTGTGTAGTGAATATGCAGTAACTACTATACAGAATCACTACAAATATTTAAAAAAGTGATCAAGTAGAGTTTTTACTACCTGCTAGTGTAGTGCATGTGTAGTAACAACACTACAGAATCCACTACAGTAGCCGAGTAGTGAAAAAGCTGTTAAAACATTACTGCTTTACTACAAGGGCATTCAAATAGTGATTATGTAGAGTTTGTACTACTAGGTTGTGTAGTGAATGTGTAGTAAAAACACTATATAATACTCTACAGAAGCTGAGTAGTGAAAAAGCTGTTAAACATTACTGCTTTACTACAAGGGCATTTAAATTGTGATTATGTAGAGTTTTTACTACTTGATTGTGTAGTGAAGATATAGTAAAAACACGACAATCCTCTACAGAAGTCGAGTAGTGAAAAAGCTATTAAAACATTACTGCTTTACTACGAAGCCATGTAATTGATCAAGTAGAGTTCTTACTCTACTTGATCTGGTCTTTGCTGGTCAAATGGGTGGACTGCCCAGCAAAGACCAGCTTACCAGCTAGACTTAGCTGGTCAGATGGCTGGACACTGGACAGACCAGCAAAGACCAGCTCAGCAGCTGGTCAGGTTTGGTTAGATCAGTGGTTCTCAACATGTGGATCGGGACTCCCAGGGGGGTCCCCACATGATTTGGGGGTGGTCCCCAGATGACAGTGAAGTGACAATTTAAGGACCTTTAAGACCTTTTTAATACCTAAAAAAACAAAACACCATTACTCCATCAAAAGTAACAAACTATAATATAAAAATGGTCAAACATTGGCCAAATTGTCTAACAATAATAATAATATAAGAAAACATTTTGAAAATAGCATCTACAAGCTCACAACACCTTCCTTGCGAGGCGTTGTGAGCTTGAAGATCTGCTAGAGTCAAACTAAACGTAAATGCATCAACTCCTACATTCCAAGTGCTTATCAGGGTGGGGGGTCCCCAGCTCAAATATGATTATTTTGGGACGTCGCGGCCTGAAAGGGTTGAGAACCACAGGGTTAGATCACTGTTTCCCAAACAGTGGGTCGGGGCCCATTTGTGGGTCATGGACACATCACAAGGAAAGATTGCTTTGTTTGTTTCTTACAAAAATATATTACTATATTATTTCAAAACATTTCCCACCCAAAAATCGAAAATCTTCATCAATAAAAAAATAAAAAAATACAAAATCTAAGAATCATACATCATACCTGCCAATAGACTGTGAAGTTTTTCTTCTGTTACAATACTGTTACAATACCGCCCCCCCCCCCCCCCGTATATACAGTATACAGTAGGCCTATACAATATATTTTATTTTATTTTATTTTATTTTATTTTATTTTATTTTATTTTATTTTATTTTATTTTATTTTATTTTATTTTATTTTATATTTCTTGTCCTTTTCTTGTGATGTGACATAGATAATATATTTATTTTATCGCAATTGGCAAATAATATGCTAGTTTGATTCTAAATAACACTTTTTATTGCTATGGTTACCAAAATGAACAGATCTACAGATCTACATCTTGTCGCAATTCGATGCGTTGTGAGCTTGTACATCTATTCTTTTCTTTTTTTTTACAGAGAAGTGCATTATGGGCCCTGAGCAGTGTTGCCATATCTGCTTATTATAAGCGACTTTGGGCTTGTTTTTCTGTAAAGTTGCTTCAATTGCTTGTAAATATTAGTCTAAGATTTCACTTATTTTTGATAGTAGAAATAGCAGATCTACAAGTTCACAAAATGCATTGCAAATGCGACGCACTGTGAGCTTGTAGATCGGCTATTTTCAAATCTGCAAATGTCGCTTCTTTTGGGCTTAATTGTTTTCACAGACCTGGCTGCTTATTTCTCTCACAAAATCTGGCAACAATGTCTCAGCATGCTCGCGACTGCGCGGGGAGAATGAATGTTGTCTCGAGCCTGCAGCACTTCAATAGAAAGTTAGATAAATTGCGTTGCTTTGGATTCATCAAAAAGAATTATAAACCGGCTTCAGAGAAGATAAAAGGATGAAGAAGAAGCGGCGGACATTTTAGGTGAGTGTTGACACACAGAAATACTGTTTGTGTAGACTTTTTAGCCTACTATTACTGTATTGATAATAAGTGCGTAGGCTGATGTTTTTGAAGTCAATGACCCAACTCTACACATTGTTTAGTTATTTAAATTGTCTTGATAACGGGATTATGACTAATTTATTAATTTAAAGAGAACTCTCAGCTGAGAAGCAGTATCTGCTCTTTGACAGTAAGTTCAAGTTATTTTAGCAATGCAGATTTTCAACAATAGTTCAACTCTTGAGAGCGTAAAATGAAACGTATCATTTTAGCATCTTAAGAGTTAAAAGGTATATAAGGGTCCATTAGTTTACCATAACCTTTCATTCACGGTACCCCTGAATTACATTTTTAGGATCTTGTATCATTTTACACTACGTAAATATCCCCATCTTTCCACAGCATGAAATGTCCATCAGTTTGCATCAGTACTGACTGCAAATAAATGTATACTTGACGTTCAACCACTTGAACCTTAGCATCCCTATTCTGGGGGAACATTCCCCAAAAAAGCCGATTTACAAGCTCACAATGTGACGCGTTGTGAGCTTGTAGATCTCGTGATCTGGTGTAGATGTCATCAGGTATTTTCAGTGGCGTTCCCAGAAATTACATTTAGGGCAGGCGAGATTTTTTTCTCTACCTACCCCCCCCCCCCCCCCCCCCCTCTGAAGGGGCCGGGGGGGGGGGGGGGGGTACTCGGGGAAAAAATCTCGGGGGAAACAAGTTAACAACGCAACACTGACTACAAAACTGAAAAACGTTAATAAAAACAATATGCAAGTATAATCAATCAATCAATTATTCAGCAGTGGTCTCTTCATGTTGTAGTTTAATGGTTCAAGCTGCTCTCATACTAGAGCCCCTTTTATGCCTGGTGAGTACAGGTGATGGCCCAGAGACCCCCACACCTGGCACTCCTGGCACCCCATAAGATAAAGGCAAACATTTGCATCACTATAGTATAGGCGACGTCGCTCTGCTGTTTGGATACGGTAGTGATTAGCTGCCTGCCCGCGTGAATGGACGAGTTCCGACGGCCACTATTCTCTTTGGATTTTTTTCACTGCCTGTTTTTCAGTCTTTTACTTTATTTTCTAGGGGAGGCTAGATTTTAGTTGGGCAGGCGGCCGCCTGCCCTGCCTCTATGGTGGGTACGCCACTGGGTATTTTACTGAGCATTTAGGATCTAAGGTTAAACTTACAGAAGTGATATATATTGTTGAATTCCAAATATTCAGAAATGATTCTGATTTAAATTACATGATTTGTTTTTGTACATCTTTACAGATCTCCCAGAACTTCTGAGCCGAGTTGAAGCTCTCTCGGGGGCTTTAGACACAGGGGTCACCCTGAGGCCCTGTCAAAATCAAGCTGCACAAAAAGAGGTAGTTGTTACACAATATTATATTTACTTATTCATTTCAAGAACCCCCAATTTGATAGAAAATGTCCTAATCTACGTGGTCTAAAGCCAGTATTCATTTGACTGTTTTTGCCACGTGCCACTTCTCAGCTATCCAGCTCTAACCTTAGACATTTGTCAGTGTTGTCGATAACTACTATAACTTCTACCACTTTTTTTGGTCACATGATTGGATACTGGATTCTGATTGACTTAAAAAAAAAGGTTGTGGGCTAACAACCCTCTGTTTTTTTCCCCGCCCACTTTTGTGTTGCAAGGAGACATTCTGATTGGCTTATAGCAGTCACATGGGCAAGCCTACCCTACCATGCTGAGTGTATTCTGAAACAATTAAGGATTGTAACTCAATAGCCTTGCATGTTTTCTTTCATTTATATGGTCGAAGTGGTAGAAAAGCAATTTACCACTCGAGGGTCGTGTGTTATGGTCTGATAAAGCCACTGTTTCTGGGTTGTTTTGCACTCGCATAACCCACTCTCTCTCGTGGTAAATAGCTTACTACTACTAGTAATATTCAATAATTTCTGAAGTTATTCTGTACACTGTTCTGTTTCTTTTTCAGACTGACATTGGAGGAGGGGTTCTTGTGCCAGAGCACTCCCTCCGGTACATCGACCACTCCAAGCACTCAGCCTTAACAAACTCCTGACCCTCCTGTTCAGCAGAACTGAACTAGCACAATGCAGCATCACAGGTAGGGGTGTGCTCAATGGTCTCAATGGTTCATTTATATAGTGCCTTTAATCCAAGGCGCTTTACAAATATTGCATTACATTTACCCATTCACACACGCATCCATACACCAATGGTGGAGGAAACCATGCAAGGCACCAACCTGCTCACTGGGAGCAACCAGGGGTTCAGAGTCTTGCTCAAGGACTCTTCGACACTAACTCTGGGGGAGCCCGGGATTGGTTTAATGCCTTTATTGATACGACAGCATACTGACAGGAAACTGGTAGAGAGAGAGACAAAGGTCGCCCGGATCGGGAGTCGAACCGGCGACATCAGAGACATTTGTGATATGCGCAGTAGGCCAGCGGGAGCCCACAAAATGACCTTTTCTATTGATTATTCATGCCACAGAGAATTGAGTTCAATAATATGTTCTTGTATTTGTCGCATGTCTAAAACAATAATTTGACTTCAATTCTGGATGGGGACTATGTAATTAATACACTTTAGTGGAAATTATCTATTAGCAGCATATATCTCATTCCTATACTGAGTCGGCCTGTGTGTATAATTAGTAATCATAATACAATTAATCATTGTATGCCAATCATAATGATGATCATCCTAAAATAATAGCAAAAGTGATTGTGATAATTATGGTTATCCTGATAATTAGCTGAAAATGGTGATACAATGTTTGTCCATATTGCCCACCCCTAATTACAGGAAAGAAGTGCAACATCCAGAAAGACGTTGCCACCCCGAAGCCCATGCTTGACCCGCGGAAGCTTCAAGCTGTTGTTGGTGAGATTTTAAATTATTGTTTCTTGCTTCATGACCTGAAATGTTAACATTTGACACAACTTTAGGTCGACAGACAAGGGTCTGTCGTGATGTCCCTCCCACCCGGAAGGATATAGAGACACAGGGCGAGAGCACACAGTAGGATGGTTTTAAAAATCTTTGGGATCATAATGACTCTACATTAGAGGCATATCTATTGGGGCTGTCGCATTAATCGCATACCGCAATATTTCTGTTTCAAACCGCAATGGGGAGATATACCACACAAACCACGGCTCACACGAAATGGTCACAAAGCATTACAAAAGCATACACAGCAATGAAGACTAAGTGAACATTAAAATACAGTAAAAACTCATCTCTGCTGTGCTATTTAAAAAGCAACACTGTAAAGCTTATTCATTGTAGGTTATTTATATATAGTAATTCAAGTGTAAAATTGCTGTTAACCACCTGAACTCCATATGGTTGAGCGAAGTCCCTCAGAGCTCTATACTAGTGTATGTTCTGTCTTATATTATTGTGGGGAAAGCTTTTTGCTGAAAATAGCCGCTTGGCAAGCTTACAGCGCTTGTACAAGCTTACAACGCTTTAAACACATTTGCCTTCCCCACAAAAAGGATGAGGTTAAAAAAGGGTGGGGTGGGCCATTGCAATTTTTGTCGCATACCGTACTTCTGAGACACTTAATCACACCACGGTTAAATTGTGTCATCGGGACAGCCCTAATATCTATGTCTTATGGATCATACCCTCGGAGCCCAAACAATCCTAACCTGACAAAGGTGGGTGTGTTCCAGCGGTTGTTATCTCTCCCATTGGTCATTGAATGGCACTACTGGACGATGATGGTTCAGCATTGCTCTAGTCTGTTACCCAGAATTCAATTTTAATCATTAATCTGTTTTCTCTCCCTCATACAGCCTACGTGATGGAGAAATGCGGCGTTCCCAAAAAGAAAGTTCTTAAGGTGGTGACAGCAAAGCTTAACTACGAGGACAAGGTAGGGAAGCCAAAACGTCCCAAGAAGACCGGTGGGCCAAAAAAGAAGACATCACAGAAGACTGACCCTTCACCTCCAAATATACGTAATGAAGTCTAGACCTTAGCTGAAAAAAAAAAAAAGATAATCAGATCTGGGCCACATCCAGATTGGAATCCAAACGGTATTAACATCACGTGACCATTAAAACCAATCGGATTCCAATCTGGATGTGGCCCATGATCTGATTCAGACTGAGCTTGGCTGCCACTGTAAATGGGGTCCCCGTTTTATTTTATTTTATATATGTATATGTATTGTTTTTATTTATATTGTTGTTCAAGGGCATGCATCTTGTGTTTTTTTTTGGTGTATTTTTGAGAAGCGGTCTTGCAACAGCTTCGGCAGTACAAATAAGGTTGAAAACTTTGGAAATCAGTTTTTTACCCGTGATGGGATTTGTCCACTCAAAACCATCTTTAGCCAGTTTAGTACATTCAGCAATGTATGGAGCTAAGAAAGTTTCCATTTTTGGCTTACTCGGTCCAAACCAAAGGGCTGTCACCATTATATGTTGTTTCCGCAGTTTGGGCGGCAGCTCAATTAGTTGTGTTTGTAAAGGCCAAATAGAGTATTTGGACGAACGAAAAACTGGGACACCATCACAAGTCCAAATGACAGACAAAGAATCGTTATCAAGTTTCCCCTCAGAACAATTCTGTGTGTTAATTGTATTGATATTGTTTTTATTTATATTGTTGTTGTTCAAGGGCATGCCTTAGGCCCCATTTACACCGGTAATCAGATCTTGGCCACATCCAGATTGGAATCCGAACGGTATTAACATCACGTGACCATTAAAACCAATCGGATTCCAATCTGGATGTGGCCCAGATCTGAGTCAGACTGAATTTGGCCGCCACTGTAAATGGGGTCGCTGTCCTAGTGAAAGTGAGTGCCTGTCTGTGCTCAGGTTGAGTCAGACCTATTATTCACTCCAAACCTGATAAGAAATTAATGCACACTGGCTACAGTGCACCTTTTATTCCTCTTTTGTTAAACATACAGCCTGGATAATCTGATCAGATCTGCACCACATCCAGATTGGAATCCGAACGGTATTAACATCACGTGACCATTAAAACCAATCGGATTCCAATCTGGATGTGGCCCAGATCTGATTCAAACTGAACTTGGCTGCCACTGTAAATGGAGTCCAACTACAGCAATGAATGTACTGCCAGACAGATAATATATTTTGTATTGATATTTGTATTGTTATTGTTGTTATTGTTATATAAATGTTATATAATTGTTATAATTGATTGATTTCATGTCCCCTCGAATAACTGAACCTGAGCATGATTCTGAATTGATGAATGGTAATGTA
>NW_028155822.1:0-2500 GCF_963454915.1 Gymnoscopelus microlampas | reverse complement strand
TGTATGTTGCTGGGCAGATTGCGGATATAAACCAATATAAATCACAAGCACATTGAACTTCTGACCAATGAGACACAATGTGCAGCGTGGGAAGTGTTTGGTTGTTTTTTTATATATAATTATTTACATCACTTTGACACATTGCTGAGGGCTGGAATCATCTTTACATCAAGGGAGCACGACTCCAATTAGTTTCTTACCGGCTGCACGGTCTGGAAAAGGTACTTTATAATAATAATATAATAATCTTCTATTTATATATCTATATTAGTGGTTCTCAAACCTTGAAATTTCACGGTCTCCCCTTGACTCTGACAGTATACAAATGTAACCATTTGTATACTGTCAGAGTTACGGACTTGCAAGGGTCAATTTAGAACCCCCTCAAGGAACCCAGAGAGTCCCTAGAATCCACTTTGAGAACCACTGATCTATATATACTGTAAACCAGCTAACTCCAAAATGTTCATTTTTCAGGAAATGACTAAAACAAAACAAAAAGTGGAGTTAGGAGGTTTTGTTCATCTTTGATAAGAACAGCTGAATGGACCTCTCAGAAGCTCACAATGAGGTTGGAGGTCAAAAGGGGGTGGAGCCTGGAGTCAGCAAAACCAGCTAACTCCACCCCCCTTGGTGGACTTAGCTGGTTTAGCGGAAAGTTTGAGGATCCAATGGAGTTAGCTGGTTTTGTCAGAAGCACTTTTTACTACTTTTCATTGGTTCAATATCTTTGAATCAACACACAGACGTAAAGGGTGTTCAATAGCACTGATTTATGGGGAAAAAATGCAAAAGCGGAAACATTTACATAGCTGGTTTCTGCCCGACAGCACAAATATCTTTTTTTTCTTTTCGTTTTCCTTTATTTATTCAGGGAAGCCCATTGAGAGCAAGCTTTCTTTTTCAAGGACGCCCTGATAGCAATCATATAAAATACATACATAATGAGAAACAATAACAAACATTTGAATCACATTACAATGTCACAGATGCAAATAAACATAGTGTTACATGAAACATGGTGCAGTCACTATGTAGTGTGTCCTCAAGAAGCACCCTGAATGTCTCTATTGAGACCAATCGCACCTGAATGTCTCTATAGGCTCTATGCACAGCAGCCATATTGGACAGAAATTGGGCCCCTTCCTTGCTTCCTTCACAGGTGTTACCAATGACACTAATGAAGGCTCTGTTCCATTTAGTGTAGCACAGTGGTTCTCAAACTTTTTAATTTCGAGGACCCCATAACTCTGAGAGTGTACAAATGGAACCAAATGGACCCGGGAGGGTCCATTGGTTCCATTTGTACACTCTCAGAGTTACACCCTCTCAAGGAACCATGGAGGGTCCCTGGACACACAATATCAGCACCCTGACTCTGTTTGACCAGAATGGAACAGAGCCTTCATTAGTATCATTGGTAACACCTGTGAAGGAAGGAAGTAAGAAGAGGCCCAATTTTGCTCCAAAATGGCTGCTGTGCATAGAGCCTATTGAGACCAATCGCACCAGTTTCAGAGAGTCCTGAAGTTTGTTCCATTGTGTGTGAGCATAATACATGAAAGCAATCTTTCCTTGTTCACTGCTCTTACGTGGAACTGGTAAATCTAATGTGTGTTTGTGAACAAAATCTAAGTTGGCATGGTATACTGCAGAGCAGACAGAACAACCTAAGCGTTTCAGCGTCAAGCCTTCATCGGCGTGTATATGCCGTGGGCAACGGAAGTGTCCCGTTTACAGTGTCTTAGGTACAGTAAGACAACTTACCCTGTCAGTGTAGATATAAAAGAACCGACTTCCCAATACAAATTCATACAAAGCTAAATCCATTTTACACACCAGAGTCCTTGAATACATAATCAAGGACTCTATAATAGCACTGCATTGGGCTGGAGTTATACCTGGGACCTCCGGGACCTCCGGGACTCCCAGGCGGGCTCTCTAACCATTCAGCTAGTGGCCGCCCCTAAACTTCTGGAGGTGCAAGAACAACCTGAGAATGGGGCCAGCGAGGGTATTTGCAAGTGGGCCTCCAAATATTTGGCAAAACACTAAGATTTTAAGGAAAATATACACGAACATTAAAGGGGTAGTTCACCCCCCAAAAAAATCGATTAGTCACCCCATGGAGACTTGAATTTTTTTTTTTTTTTTTTGCATTCTAAGCCAATACTTTGATGACCGGCAGCGGTTCCGGTAGGAGACACAAAGAGTCTCCTTTATTGTGTCTCCTACCGGAACCGCTGAGAGTGTACAATGGAACCAAAGGGACCCTTGCGGGTCCGTTTTGGTCCATTTGTTACACTCTCAGAGATATGGGGGGGTCCTTTGACATTAAACGCTTGAGTGCCAATGGAATCGAACGTGGGAAAGGCTCGTATTGACCTGCCCTATAGCCCAGCAAAGGTTGTGTTCATTAGAGTATGTATGCTGCCAGCGTTAGAACGATAAGGATCATGCATTTTACCAGTACGCATGCACGGGGGGGGGGGGGGGGGGG